>NW_022639585.1:808156-809009 GCF_010583005.1 Odontomachus brunneus | reverse complement strand
TATATATATATATATATATATATATATATATATATATATATATATATATATATATATATATTGTAACGCTGCACTCACGACCCGCGCAGTCGGCACACGAATCGGGTGCAGCGACAAAATTATCTTATTTCACTTCCGGGTCAGCTTTCACAGTTCGGCGGATTCCGCGAGACTCGACAGCTCACACGAACAAAAGAAAACTCGAACTGGGCGCCAGGTACGGTGATCCGTACCCACTAAAATAATCGTACACTAAACGCTAACAAGTTGGTCTCGTCGAAGAACAGTACTCGTCGTCCGCCCGAACTGCTGACCAACGTCCGGCAGCTCAGCCCTCTTCGCGGCAAAGGGGCTGGTTCGCTCGAAGTCGGAGGTGTAAGGAAAGAACGGCGACTAGGTTAACTAAATAAGCCTAAATATCCTGAGACAACGTTTATTGTTCGTGACCGTTACACAAGTATTAATCGGCAGCTAATATATTATGATTACAGAGTTAGTCTTTGTTCGCGATCGCGACAGAGAAATTCGGCAGCGCGAGTTATCGTCGTGACCGGCGGAGGTCACGACCGCCACGTACGCGTTCGGCGGTGTGGTCGCGTCGACGGTATAACCGGCGGATGTTCGGCGGTTTTGCTACGTACGAATGAGCCCTGGAGCTTGTCCCTCGAACGCGCGAGAGGGCCGCGAGCCCTTGCCCTCGTCCAGGAGGACGGCCGGGTCTCCGCTCGTCGACGCCTCGCCCGCTCCGTGCCACGAAAATCACCAAAATAAATATCGTCCTCGTTCCTTTTGGAACGGACTCACCAAAATGTCGAGCGGAGCGGGGGCGGTCGGCAGCTGGCCTCGGCGGTCC
>NW_022639585.1:804236-808020 GCF_010583005.1 Odontomachus brunneus | reverse complement strand
GGTGACGAAAGCTCTCGAACGGTCGTTGTCTTCCCGTTTTATCTGAGGTTTTTGAACTCGCTTCCGACAGCTCTTGATTGCTCATTGGCGGAATCTTTCCCCCGTTTTCCGATCTCAGATTTGCACAGCTGTTTTCATTATGTCAAGCTTTGGAGCTTCCTTGTCCATCTGACCTTGTCTTTAGCTCCTTTGCGGCAGCCGTTGTTTGCGTTGATCCACGAGCTTCGCGGCGTCCTCGCTCGGATCGGAGGACGCTCCGGGTCGCGGAGGATGTGCTCGCCGATTTCCTCCGGCGGCAGCTATCCTCCGCTCGTCCGCGGTGTCGATCCACTCCGTCCTCGCGGCTTCCTAGCGACAGCTCGTGATCGCTCCCCTTCGGCAGCTTCGCCTCGCCGTTCAGGATGTTGCTGAAAACAGTTCTGTGTTAGGTTTTCCCACCCTGTGGGTCCCTACTGAGTCGTATTATTAATGGAAGCGGTTCACCTGGAGTAGCTAGTCTTGCGGCCGTTCTTCTCGCAGGCTTTCCTTCTCCCACGGCGACAGCAGTCCTCCTTGCTGGTGGCTTCTTCTTCCTGACTCAACCTTGATGACCGTATTTATTCACAAAATATATAATTTGAGGGCTGCGTAGGCTCGCGTCCTAATCGCCTTACGGCTAGGACGCGACATCCGCCTGCAGCCGGGAAGCGCATAATGCTTCCTTACTATAGTCGACGAGTGACGGACGATATTTACTAATCGTCACGTCACAATATATATATATTTTTTTTAAACCAAAGAAATCACTTTTTTTTATTTATAAATTCATAATTTTACAGCTTATTTTATAAATTTAAAAAAATATTTCTTTGTATTTATTATATATTTTTTAAAATTTAACAAATAATTTTCCAGCCGATGGAGTTGTTTTCGCCTTTTTCGGAGCCGATTCTCCCCTTTCAGTCCATTATTTCAACTGTTCCAACTGTTCTTTCGTCTCAGGTGTGAAATGATGAAGCCATGTTTCATCCAAAGTTATGAATCGACGCAAAAACTCGGCCTTATTACTGCGAAACATCGCCAAACACTCGATTAAAACATCCTCACGACGCTGTTTTTGTTCAACTGTAAGCAAAAACGCGACATCCATCGTGCGCACAGCTTTTTCATGTCCAAATTTTCAGTCAATATGCGATGTACAGCACTTTTTGATATGCCTACCATGTCAGCTAACTCGCGCACTTTCAGTCGACGGTCATCCAATACTATTTTGTGGATTTTCGTCACCATTTCTGGCGTGGTCACCTTATTTGGTCGACCACTGCGATGTTCGTCTTGGCAGCTCTTACGGCCTCTTTTAAACTCTGCCACCCAATATTTTATTGTTGTAAACGAGGGAGCAGACTCCCCCAGAGTAGAATCTAGCTCAGTTTTGATATTGGTTGGACTGAGAACTTTCAAATGAAAATATTGTATCACGATAACCAATTTTCTCCATGTTTACAAATGTACTGAGAGCGTTCACTATTGATGGCTGCCAAACTAATACTAAACAACGTAGCGTCTTGAAACTTCAAACTTCAGCTTTATAGGGTTGTTGCTTTCGGCCATAGTGATTTTTTTCAAACAACAATCGCCATCTATACGTCAGGTCAGGTACTTCTGGGACTACCCTCGTATATGTAACAAAATATATTTCTT
The DNA here is from genome assembly GCF_010583005.1 of Odontomachus brunneus. NCBI lineage: Eukaryota > Metazoa > Arthropoda > Insecta > Hymenoptera > Formicidae > Odontomachus > Odontomachus brunneus. The sequence goes on along the minus strand of NW_022639585.1, from coordinate 806,340 downwards.
TCATTTAAAGAATTTTTTTCTAATGTACATTACCAATTTAGTTTTCGATTTTCTTATTTCCTTATTAATTTAATAATTATAAATAATTATATTTATTTCTTTCATGTGCAATATTTATAGAAATATTTACAAAATATTTATTTTTTGTTTACAATAAATATTATGGAAAATATTTAGATATTTCTATATTTTAATAATATTTTGAATACAGATTTTCATAATTTTTCCTCTCTCTTTATGTATATATATATATATATTAAACCAGCGACAAATAGTGACCTTGTGTGGTGCTTCATTGCCAAAAGTGGAAGCAAGTTGATCGATGCACTCTTGTCTCGATAATCCACGTCGAAAGTCGTAAAAAAATCATCGCACGAAAATATTCTCGTGTTAATTCCATTTTTTCGCTGAGACACTATTCGGGAGCGGTGCACTTGGACACGGTGCATTTGGACACAGCCAATCACAGCACCGTGTGATTAGAGACATTTGTAGGGTCCCTTGGAACAGCGACTTGTGATTGGACTGTGTCCAATTGCCCCGTGTCCAACTGATATACACCCCAATATTCAAGTCACTGTAAACAATACAAGTAGCCTCTGTACGACAAAACGTTTAGAGTAAAAAAGTCTTCTAAACTGTCAAACTTTTTGATGGTAAGGTTAAATTTTATCTAGCAATGCTAGTGTTGCCAAGTCGCAAAACTTACGGAACAGCCCTCGTAAAGCGTCTCTCAATCAAAGTGACAGTGAAGCAGTAGGTAAGGTAAACGACACAAGAATCAGTCCAAGTAACAGACTCACGTCAAAATGACGTAAAAAACTGGTCATAACTGGTCGAATGACGTCAAGTGACTAAATAACGACGTCTTTAAAACGTCTTTTTTGTGACATCTTAATGACGTTTCTGTATAACGTCTTAAAAACGCATTATTGACATTTAGAGACGTCATGAAACGTCATTAAGTTGTCTAAAATGTTGTCATCGATCTGTGACATTAGACTCCCTTATAGAAATATCATACTAAGAATCATTGATAATTACTTATTTTCAGTATTAAAAATACTGGATATTGATCAGCTGGTCAATTAAAATACGTTGATTGGCTGGATTCAAGCCTCATCCCCTACTCCCTAACACCATCTATACAAGGGGGGAGGGGGGCAAATAAGGACAACCTGTATCCAAGGGAGCTCAGTATCAGAGTTCTCAGCCCTGATGATGCAAACTGCAACGTTTGCGAAACGTCGGCTCATCGCCGATTCAAGACACGGCTCCGGAAGCTATACCTAGACATTGTATCAATGGCCGTGAAAGCCTCAAATCTAGTATTAGAAACCTGCATGGAGAGGCTATCCTAGGGTCGGTAAATTTATTTTCCAAACTCAGGAAATCCTTGCATGTCCAACTGTGCTCCCTTGTATTTCTGAAACGGTGCCGCGACCATCATGTAGTACCGAAATGCTTTCAATTAAAAAACACATTTCCATCTTCTAACCAGGCCAAAGGCATTCTACGACAAGCGTTGTTGAGGTTAGTCAAAGACAGAATCTCAGCCACCAAGAAGAACTTGGCTGAGATATCCCAAAAACTATTAAAATTACATCTCTCTCTTGCAAAATCGTTGGAACCTGAGCTGTGGCTAACACTGGATCGGGTTACTCACGAACAAGCTGTTCACTCAGCTGAGGCAAGAACACAAAAACAGAAAAGCAAGTATGATAAGATCAACCCACAGACTCAAAGGCCAGTTCTCACACATACAGTGAAGAATCTTAGCGATCAAGACCTATCACCATCCGAAGTCGCTGTTCTAGTTAAGGGACACAATTTTGCTGTCACTCTCTCTAGTATCCCTACCGAAGAAATCATCAGCCAAATTGAAACGGCTATTTTCCACCTTCCTTTAAAGGCAAGCAATGACATCAGAAATCGAACAATCAACATCCTACGCAAAGCCAAACTTCCCAAACAAAATATAAACAAAGAAGAACGCCGAGCTCTCCACGGTCTGAAACGAAACAACAAGATCCTAATTTTACCAGCAGACAAAGGGAACGCTACTGTAGTTATGAACAGGGAAGACTATTGCAGTAAAATCAAT
>NW_022639585.1:802250-804226 GCF_010583005.1 Odontomachus brunneus | reverse complement strand
CTCACGAACAAGCTGTTCACTCAGCTGAGGCAAGAACACAAAAACAGAAGAGCAAGTATGATAAGATCAATCCACAGACTCAAATGCCAGTTCTCACACATACAGTTAAGAATCTTAGCGATCAAGACCTATCACCATCCGAAGTCGCTGTTCTAGTTAAGGGACACAATTTTGCTGTCACTCTCTCTAGTATCCCTACCGAAGAAATCATCAGCCAAATTGAAACGGCTATTTTCCACCTTCCTTTAAAGGCAAGCAATGACATCAGAAATCGAACAATCAACATCCTACGCAAAGCCAAACTTCCCAAACAAAATATAAACAAAGAAGAACGCCGAGCTCTCCACGGTCTGAAACGAAACAACAAGATCCTAATTTTACCAGCAGACAAAGGGAACGCTACTGTAGTTATGAACAGGGAAGACTATTGCAGTAAAATCAATAGTTTACTCTCAGACCAAAAAGTCTACAGGAAACTCAAACGCAACCCAACATTCAGCATAGAGAAAAAAACATCTTCTCTTTTGAAAAATACAGGTCTCCCTCTTCAAACTATCAAGTATTTAACCCCTCAAGATTCTTCAGCACCTAGACTCTACGGTCTTCCAAAAATCCACAAGGAATCAGTGCCCTTACGCCCTATTGTCAGCAATATTGGGGGACCTACCTACCAGTTAGCCCGCTATCTCATCAAACCCCTCCAGAAACTTACTGGTCTCAATGATTCCCATATCAAGAATTCAACGGATTTCGTGAATAAGATCACTAAAATCAAGATGAATACTGATGATATCCTGGTGAGTTTCGATGTAGTCTCACTGTTTACTAATGTTCCAGTCCAGGATACTTTGAACGTTATCAAGAAATCCGAGGAAATTCCTGCCAACCTCTTCCCACTAATAGAACACTGCTTAACTTCAATTTATTTTCAGTTCCAAGGAGAGTTTTTCGAATAAATCTGGAGCGGCGATGGGATCTTCTATATCTCCTATCATTGCAAACATCTTTATGGAACACTTTGAGAATAAAGTTTTGAGGAACGCACCACTGAAACCATCCACATGGTTTCGGTATGTTGACGATACTTTCGTAATTTGGAATCATGGCAGGAAAACTCTTTCTCAGTTTCTCGGATTTCTCAATTCATATCATCCCAGTATTCAGTTCACAATGGAAGTGGAACAAAATAATCAAATACCCTTTCTGGATGTGCTAGTCCAAAAGAACCAAGATGGCACCTTAGGTCACCAGGTCTACCGAAAACCAACACACACGGACCGATATCTACATGCAACCTCTCATCATCATCCCTCGCAAAAGAATTCTGTCATAAGTTCATTGGTTTACAGAGCGCTCACAATTTCGGAACCATCTTCTCTGAATGGAGAACTAGAACACCTCAGTACAGCCTTAACCAAAAATGGATACAACAGCAAAAACATCTCGCAAATAATAAAAAACCAGAAGAACAGAATTGTCAGTCCTAAAAACACTGACACACTAGATGAAGAGAGAGAAAAGAGAAAAACGGCTGTCCTTCCATATCTCCAGGGCATAACAGAACCTATCAGCAGGATTTTGGGTAAACACAAAATCAAAGTAATCTTCAAACCTCATAGGAAGCTCTCCCATTTACTCCCAAATCCGAAGGATCAGAAATCATGCCTAGAAACATCAGGTGTATATAAGATCCCTTGCTCTTGTGGTAAAGTTTATATAGGAGAAACCGGGAGGAAGATCAGTACGCGAATCAAGGAACACCAGCGATGTACCAAGTATGGTCATTTTACTCAATCAGCCCTAGCTGAACACTGGATGGAGACTCCATGCAATATGACAAAGCCACCAGATTGGCTCCCTCACAGAGTTATTTTGTCAAAAAACATCGTGAAGGTCTAGAAATTTTAAAACATTCCAACAACCTCAACCGAGACAAAGGTATGCAAGTAAACTCTATTTGGCATACTGCCCTCCCG
>NW_022639585.1:801669-801893 GCF_010583005.1 Odontomachus brunneus | reverse complement strand
TCGTTTTTATTAATATAAATTCTTTTACAAATGAATAATATACTCTTTTATTGAGATTATTTATAACAGACTTTTATAAACACAAATAACCTAATTGGTTATGATTCATCGCCTCCGCGGCGTTCCCGGCCGTCGGTGAGCGACGCTTTCAACTACTTGGAGTCGATGGGAGCCAGCGATAGCAGAGAATCTTAAGGGCCGTGGCACACAGAAAAACTTAAGCA
>NW_022639585.1:797604-801659 GCF_010583005.1 Odontomachus brunneus | reverse complement strand
AACAGCAAAAACATCTCGCAAATAATAAAAAACCAGAAGAACAGAATTGTGAGTCCTAAAAACACTGACACACTAGATGAAGAGAGAGAAAAGAGAAAAACGGCTGTCCTTCCATATCTCCAGGGCATAACAGAACCTATCAGCAGGATTCTGGGTAAATACAAAATCAAAGTAATCTTCAAACTCAATAGGAAGCTCTCCCATTTACTCCAAAATCCGAGGGATCAGAAATCATGCCTAGAAACATCAGGTGTATTTAAGATCCTTTGCTCTTGTGGTAAAGTTTATATAGGAGAAACCGGCAGGAAGATCAATACGCGAATCAAGGAACACCAGCGATGTACCAAGTATGGTCATTTTACTCAATCAGCCCTAGCTGAACACTGGATGGAGACTCCATGCAATATGACAAAGCCACCAGATTGGCTCCCTCACAGAGTTATTTTGTCAAAAAACATCGTGAAGGTCTAGAAATTTTAAAACATTCCAACAACCTCAACCGAAACAAAGGTATGCAAGTAAACTCTATTTGGCATACTGCCCTACCGGTTTTTTAAATGACCAGCTGATCAATTAAAATACGCTGATTGGCTGGATTCAAGCCTCGTCCCCTACTCCCTAACACCATCTACACAAGGGGGGGAGAGGGGCATATAAGGACAACCTTTACCCAAGGGAGCTCAATATCAGAGTTCTCAGCCCTGATGATGCAAACTGCAACGTTTGCGAAACGTCGCTGATTCAAGACACGGCTCCATTCCGAAAGCTATACCTAGACATTGTATCAATGGCTGTGAAAGCCTCAAATCTAGTATTGTAGATGTACATTGTAATGTAATTGTTTGGAATAATGTGTAAAATTAGAGGCGTCCCCTAACAGCACGGGGACGTTCTGAGTAGATCGCAATGCGTATATTGCGATCATCTCAGAATGTTCTCATATGTACTGCGATCGACTGAGTACGTTCTGAGTACGTCCCTATGTCTGGGGTAGCAGCTACTATAGAATTTCGCTGTGAATGTCGTGCGAACGTTCGCAGCGATGTCGGCAGTCTCAGGACGGAATGAAAACGGGAAGGTTTCAGTACATCACGTATAGACGCACACACACATGTGCAGCTAGGCGCGCGCGCTTATAAATAGGTTATGTTAGGTTATTAATTGGATATTTTTATTTCATTATAAATTCGTTTTTATTAATATAAATTCTTTTACAAATGAATAATATACTCTTTTATTGAGATTATTTATAACAGACTTTTATAAACACAAATAACCTAATTGGTTATGATTCATCGCCTCCGCGGCGTTCCCGGCCGTCGGTGAGCGACGCTTTCAACTACTTGGAGTCGATGGGAGCCAGCGATAGCAGAGAATCTTAAGGGCCGTGGCACACAGAAAAACTTAAGCAGTAAGACATAAGAAGTAAGCAAATTGACCAATCACAGTCGTTGATTTTTGAACCGTAAGAAGAATTAACGACTGTGACTGGTCAATTTGCTTACTGCTTACGTCTTACTGCTTAAGTTTTTCTATGTGCCATCAACTTAAAGGGACTTCTACATTGGAAGTAAGCAGTAAGAAGTAAGAAGTAAGAATAAGAAATTGACCAATCATAGTTGATTATTCTTCTCACATTCGACTGTGGTTGGTCAATTTCTTACTCTTACTTCCTACTTCTTGCTATTTAGACGTTCCCTTAAGGGACGTCTACATTGGAAGTAAGCAGTAAGAAGTAAAGAGTAGCGTACAGATAGATATTCCGTTCCTATCTACAATGATGAAAGTAATGACGAACCAATCAGCTAGCAGATAGTGTAATAGAAAGTCCGTATTTAGTTGGTTGTCAATAATTCTGTCGGACACGTTAATTGGCTATGAAATAGAGAATTTCTAGAGACTCCAATTAAATTCCTATAATGTCCAGAAATTTTTTACTTAAACAATTTTACTTCATGTCACATCTTTTAAGGTTATAAAACAATATAATATATAATAGAACGAAAACAGAGATTATATATGATTATATTTTTCTAAAAAACAAATTAATTATGTTGAACATTACTAAAGTTACGAATGTGACATTATTTTTGCTCGCATGGCATCAAATGGGGTGTATATCAGTTGAACACGGGGCAATTGGACACAGTCCAATCACAAGTCACTGTTCCAAGGGATCCTACAAATGTCTCTAATCACACGGTGCTGTGATTGGCTGTGTCCAAATGCACCGTGTCCAAGTGCACCGCTCCCCATCAAATGTTAGGCATACAATACCATATGTTAAAAAGAAAAAGGAAAAATTGTCGACGGTGGTGGGTACGCCTTGTCAATCAAAAGAAAGATGCCAAAGGTTTTTATGCTAATCTTGTGAAAGAACTGAAAAAAACAGATCATGAAGAATTTTTTTTTATTTCGGATGTGGCCAGAGCAATTTGATATTCTAATAAATCTTCAACCGTATCTGGTAAAAAGAAGCATTCGAGCAGCACTCCCAACAGAAATACGGTTTGCTGTTACATTAATGTAAGTAGTACAGAAGACAAATATATATTTTTTTAATTCCTCATACAATTGTTAATGTCAATTAATATTCTGTTCAAGGTACCTTGCTCAAGGTGATAGTGCCAGATCGAAACATTTGGAATATAGGCTTGGAAAATCTACTATACACAAAGTTATTAATGAAACATGCCAAGCATTGTGGCTTGCATTAAATCCTATGTATTAAAACCCAAAGTTCGTAATGATTGGGAACAGATTAGTGAAGACTTCATGAATAAATGGCAATTCCCGAACTGCGTAGGAGCAATAAATGGACGTCATATGCGTATATAAGTTCCTTCCAATTCAGGATCTGCTTTTTATAACTACAAACAATTTTTCAGTATAGTGTTGCTTGCAACTTGTGATGCTAACTATAAATGTACATGGATTGATGTTGGCCAATATGGTGAGTTTCTAGAAATATGACTATTAAAAAATGTATACAATATTTTCTTTATGTGACAAATTAATTGCGGATCACAGGTTCCATGAGTGACGGTGGTATATGGGCAAATACAGATTTTGCACAAGATTTACAGAGTGGAACTGTGGATCTGCCTACTCCTAAACCACTCCCTGGGACAGACATTGATTTTCCATACGTATTTGTGGGAGATGAAGCATTTCCTTTGACTACTTATCTGATGCGCCCATATTCATATAAAACTAGAGGTGGTCTGACAGAGAATATGCGAATATTTAATTATAGGTTATCTCGTTGTCATCGAACAATTGAAAATACGTTTGGCATCCTTACTGCACGCTGGCAGATTTTACATAAAGCTATTTTTATGTCTGTGGAAAATAGCGAAATGTTAATCAAAGCACTCGTATGCCTTCATAATTTTATAATGATTGGTGAAGAAAGCTTAGAAGGACATGAAAGACGATACTGACTGTCCTCAACATTATTTTGATCGAGAAGAAAATTACATTATGAGAGAAAAACGTTAGAAGCAACAATATTCTGCTTATTTTACGGATTAAGTAGAGTAGGAGCCAATCGAGCTGGATCTGTTTCCATAGGTTTAAGAAACTATTTGCGAGATTATTTTGCTTCTGATATTGGAAAATCTCAGGTACCTTGGCAAAATGAAGCTGCACTTGAAGCTACAAATATCAATCTACCACTGGATAAATGATGACTAAATGATATTTAAATATGTAACGAGCCGTTCGCAAAACAAATAGAACAAGAACCGGATTAACGATAATCAAACAACTCATCACGAAACCGAACACGCGACAAACCGATGTAAACATCAGCGACCGACCGCAAAGATCACAACATAATATCATGTTAAAAGTAGTATAAAAGACCGCACGAAAAGCTCAGTGGAGAGCAGTCTTCCGAGGCACTCCGCTGCACAGAGCTCAGACTCCAACAGCAGTAGCACCTCGCGAACACCGCTAACTAGAACACCGTTTCCTAGACCTTCCTCGTCACCGATCCGTCGACTTGTTGGATACGTAAAGTCGACATTCCTCGATACCGCTCCGTCGACTTA
>NW_022639585.1:797165-797410 GCF_010583005.1 Odontomachus brunneus | reverse complement strand
ACCGCTCCGTCGGCTTGTTGGATTCGTAAAGCCGACATCCACGTAGACTTATTAACTCCATACCGGCTACCGCTCCGTCGACTCGTTGGATTCGTAAAGTCGACCCTCGCGGAGACGTGTCGGATTCGTAAAGCCTACATCCTCGCATATCAATCCGTCACCTTACTCGATTCGTAAGGTTGATCCCGCGAAGCCGCACCGCCGCCCCGGGGAAACCGATCCCCGCGGCACCGCATCGTAGCGCA
>NW_022639585.1:793569-797072 GCF_010583005.1 Odontomachus brunneus | reverse complement strand
ACCGCTCCGTCGGCTTGTTGGATTCGTAAAGCCGACATCCACGTAGACTTATTAACTCCATACCGGCTACCGCTCCGTCGACTCGTTGGATTCGTAGAGTCGACACTCGCGGAGACGTGTCGGATTCGTAAAGCCTACATCCTCGCGTACCGATCCGTCACCTTACTCGATTCGTAAGGTCGATCCCGCGAAGCCGCACCGCCGCCCCGGGGAAACCGATCCCCGCGGCACCGCATCGTAGCGCACGACCGCAACGTCAAATCCGACGCATCACATCAGCAGAGCCGTGTTAGTCGTCAAGTAACGGCTCTCTTCGCGCGACCAAAAATTAAAGATCCAAACGTCAACATCGTGCCGCAAGCACAACACGATCGACGCGTCACACGACCGCCCGCGTCCCGCGACCGCCAGCGGTCCTACAGCCGAGCGCGGCCGCAGCAGACATCAACACGCGCGGACACAAAAATCCGCGCGCGAAGCCAACGGCGTCGACTCAACCTGTACATACGCATTGTAAATAGCCATCTAATCGACAATATATATTATTATACTATCCATCCCACTGTCTTCACGATTATTGACATCTGCTCGAATCCGGACCACACCGACTCGCAGCTTATCCCGCACGGAACGCGAAATAGCGTTACAAATATAAAAAAAATATATTAAAAATAAATATAAAAAAAGAATATTTAAACTTATAAATAAAATTGTACATCGTTTAATGTTGCATTTTCTTTATTAAAATAATTCTTTATCACTTACAAATCTATAGCACCGAATTGCACATGACCGAAAGTCTCACAATAACATTTAGATTAATTAACGAAGAACAAAAAAATATATAATACTAAGAAAAAAATGTTGGAATTGATACAATTAAACGTCAAAAAAAACTTATTGCCATTGTCAAAGTTAACCCACTGCTATGAGATAAACGACAAAAGGAATATTGTAACAAGAATAAAGAACTTGCATGGGTTTATAAAAACTTATAAAAATGAAAAGCTTACAAAACAACATAAAGAATTTCTTCATCTTTGCATAACACAACTTGGAAATGAAAAAGTATTACTTTCAAATTAACGAAACTAAAAAGTTAGGAACATTTAAAGAACTTACTACTATAGTAACATTTTAATAGAAATGATAAAAAATAATAAAATATTTTAATATTTCGTATATGCTGTTATATCACATTCTTTTTGACATATTTTTCATTGATGTATTGCAACACATCCAATATGCATTCAAACTTATCAAAATCCTTTACTTTTGTCAGTGCCAAATGAATTGCTCCTACGATGGGATCTGGGGCTGTTGTATGAGCAGGTTCTATGTTATTCTTTGCAACCAATGTCTGTGAAATTTGTCGAGCTAGATCATTAAATCCTTCACATTGTTTAATATATGTTTCTGTCAAAATATCTTCTGATTTCCTTTTCCTTTTATTGAAAGCATCAGGTGGAGGAACTGTCTTTGCTGTTGCCTGATTCGTTTTCCGCAGAACCTATTCTGTAGAATAAATTTCCTCCCCTGGTGTTCCAATTCCAACAGTACATGTTAATTGCGTTTGGGACTGAGGCTGTGCTTGCATTTCCAGCTGCTTTAGAGACTGGAATGATATCTTTGGAGACTTAGAAGTAACAGAATCACTTGTATCATCGCCTGAAAATGGATAGGTTTACTGTTACATACACATGCACAATAAGTATATCTTTTATACTATTCTGTACATAATACAATACATACTGGATAATCATGTATAGAAATTTGATGTCAAGTTAACATTACGAGTATGTGCAGCTGTAATATTATGATACGGGTGTATATCAGTTGGACACGGGGCAATTGGACACAGTCCAATCACAAGTCGCTGTTCCAAGGGACCCTACAAATGTCTCTAATCACACGGTGCTGTGATTGGCTGTGTCCAAATGCACCGTGTCCAAGTGCACCGCTCCCTTATGATACACTGTAGATGGCTTCATACATTGCGGCACAGTCAGTTGAAACTGCGAGGACGAATAACTAACTTCATTTGATTTTGATGAAGACGCAGTTTTCATATAATTGCTGCTGCTTCTGTAAACAATAACGATATAATTTATAATATTTCTCTGAATATCATATTTAAAATAAATAATCAACATACTTTCGAGGTACGATAACTGTATGTAGAAAACTATCACATATCTCATATAATTCCCATGTAGGAACATATGGGTTGCGAACTCTGCCCAGATTTTCTTTTTAAGGACATAATTACTTTACGTCTCTCTTTTCCATATTTTTGTCGAATTTTATAAAATTCTTTTTCAGCTTCTAGACCTGCAAACATCAACCAGTTTTATAACCTCAATTTTCGCTAAATACAACATACCAAAGGTACAATGCGGATATTATTACCTGACATATTTTCAAATATTGCAGCCACAGAGGCCCATACAAGTTCTTTATTCTTACTACAATATCCCTTTTGCCGTTTATCCTATAGCAGTGGGTTAACTTTGACAATAGCAATAAGTTCTTTTTGACGTTGAATTGTATCACTTCCAACAATTTCTTCTTCATATTCCTCAAAGTCACCAACGCTATCAACGCCATCCACATTATATTGATCATCCATTATAAAAGAATAATTACACAATAAAACTGCACTTGCACGTCCACAAAAAACCATCGGCATAAATACATATGTCGCGTCTTGTTTGAAACATTCACATCGTCTCTGATTGGCTGGCAGTAAGACAGTAGATAGTAGGAAATGGGAATAAAGAGACGTCTACATTGGAAGTAAATAGCAAGAAGTAGGAAGTAAGAGTAAGAAATTGACCAACCACAGTCGAATGTGAGAAGAATAATCAACTATGATTGGTCAATTTCTTATTCTTACTTCCTACTTCTTACTGCTTACTTCCAATGTAGACGTCCTTTAAACCATTTCGCTTACTCCTACTGTTACACCGATAAAACCCTCTTACTTCCTACTCCGCGGTCTTACTACCTCCAATGTAAACGTCCCTTTACACTAGGAATCTTTACTGCTAATGTCATCATCACCTAAAACCAATAAGCTATGCTATGCGGCTTTGCAACCTAGGATAACCTCAAACTTTTTATCAAAATATTTATATAAAAATTTCTACGAAATATTAAGAAATATTATGTAATTTATATGTAAAAATTGTTTCGCTAACTTTATTCAATATTTTATGAAATTAAAATTAAGGAAGAAAAAGGATTACCTTTGATATTAATTAGATCGATCAATCGATCTGCCTCGTCACCACATTAATGGACGGTACTCACGCTACTCGGCTACCGGAAAAAGATCGAAACAGGAATGATGTATCAGATGGCGTTGGTATGGGTGTATATCAGTTGGACACGGGGCAATTGGACACAGTCCAATCACAAGTCGCTGTTCCAAGGGACCCTACAAATGTCTCTAATCACACGGTGCTGTGATTGGCTGTGTCCAAATGCACCGTGTCCAAGTG
>NW_022639585.1:790007-793559 GCF_010583005.1 Odontomachus brunneus | reverse complement strand
CACAGTCCAATCACAAGTCGCTGTTCCAAGGGACCCTACAAATGTCTCTAATCACACGGTGCTGTGATTGGCTGTGTCCAAATGCACCGTGTCCAAGTGCACCGCTCCCCGTTGGTATACGTACTGTTTCAGTACCTTGAGTTGGTACCTGAGAAATACGCGAGCGATACAAATGCGTACGTATCATTTCAGTCAAACCTGAGAATGTACGCACGCGATAGAAAAGTGTACGTATCATTTCCGTATCCTTGAGTGAAATCTGAGAACATTCGCGCGCGAAAGAAAACCGAATGATACTATAAATGACGTTCTAGCGTTCAACTTAGTACATCACAAATGATCACAGTACAATGAGTACGAAAATGGGATGATACGCAGTACGTTGCGTGCGGTTAAGGTCTATGCTGATGTGAGCTGCATTAAAAATATTGTACATGTAAATTGCAATGTAATTATTTCCAATAATATTAGGTGTACAACTTCGCTTCCGCCGTTTTTTTTTCCGAATTTCCGAGGCTTTATTGTAAAAAACGGGAGCGGTGCACTTGGACACGGTGCATTTGGACACAGCCAATCACAGCACCGTGTGATTAGAGACATTTGTAGGTTCCCTTGGAACAGCGACTTGTGATTGGACTGTGTCCAATTGCCCCGTGTCCAACTGATATACACCCGTAAAAAACTGGTTATACATTTATGATTCAAAGTATTATCCATCGCTGGCCATTACTTTCTCCCATCTTTCGGGCAGCGTACGAATTCCGCGTCGAAAAAACTGTTCATCTTTTGAGGCGATCCACGAATCGATCCAATTTGTTACTTCTTCATAAGACCGGAAGTGCTGGTCAGCCAGGCCGTGTGCCATTGATCGAAACAAGTGATAGTCAGAGAGAGCAACGTCTGGAGAATACGGCGGGTGGGGTAGGACTTCCTATTTCAACGTTTCCAACACAGATGTCTATATTAGTACTAGATCGCTAACTTTAGGCTTTGACGTATGGAAAGACTGAGACTGGCAGGATTTCTGGTTTCGGCTATGACAACCTACAACAAAATGGCCGTCCCCGCTATTACATGAAATGCAGTAAAATATTTTTATTTTGTATTTTTTTTATTTTCAATAAAATAACATTTTTCAATTCTAATATTTTAAAAAATATTTATAATATTTATAAAATAATAAAACATCTGCTAGGGACGTATAAAATAATAATAAAACATTAATATTATAGTAAAAAATATATTTTAATAAAAGAATTGCACAAAATATATTACTAAATTTATTAAAAAATAATTTATGTATTATTAAAAAGTGTTAATTTTGATAATTTTTGCCGTTTACTGACGGGATTTATTACATCTTTGGTTAATGTTTTAGAATATGAATACATTCTAATCGTTAAATATTTCCGACAAATCATATTTATTAATTGCAGGCGGTGCGGCATATCTATACCTATTTCGAATCCTTCGTAGCAATCGTTATTGTTACAAAATAAATCAGTATCTAACGCATATCTGCGTGTTACTCGATAAATTATTTGAGAAAACGCATTTTTATTTGGTAACGTATTTTTACCTTTTAACAATTGACGGAATTCTATTTCGGTTGCACAAACAATTTTGTATACATGAATCGATGCATACATTAAACCTCCCTTATTTTTTACATCAATTAATATTGTGTAACACCTGTTATATTGCCTATCGCCAACTTTTCTTGTAATGTTGGCAATGCAACCTTTATATGTTAATTGAACAATCATCTTTTTTACTATGAAACCTGTTATATAATATAATATGTTTTCTTGAAGGAAAATATTATCATTTATATTGATACGATATAGTTCTTCGTTTTCAGAGTCATAAAATAAATTGTTATTATTATCAGAATTGTTATTATTATCAGAATCTGTACTATCAATATTATCATGCCAATTATTAAAATTTTTTTCTTCGCCAATGTTAATTTAAACTGCACGTCGTTTTCTATATCAAAACCGGCACAATCAGCTTTTACTGATGCTGATATTGAATTTTTTACTAATAAACTTTTCATTGCTACTTTGAATTGTAACACACTAGGGTTGTTATTCCAACCATGTCGCTGTCGTATTTGCGCAAAAAATAATTCCAAGTGATCCTGACTGAATCTATATGTCATTAAGTATTTAAAATAAGGTTCTAACAAAATCTCTTTAGCTATTTTAAATATTGATTTGACAGCAGTCGCAAAACCTATAATAAAAGCTTTTCTTTTACTAGCACATAACTTAATGTTGCAAGGTCCCATTAGTGCATATAAATATCGAATTTTTTGTTCTATTCTTTGTTGTAAGAAGTTGATATTATTATAAAATATTGGTTTTTTAAATCCCTTTCCGAAAGGATTGCGTGAATTTAAAAAATCAAAAATTTCATTAATTGCCTTAATAAATTCTATTGTACCAGCACAATCTTTAAATTCTTCAACTTCTGAAAATTGCAGAAATTCCAAAGCAGCAGCAGTTGAAGAACTTAAAGTCTGTGCAGCAAGCTTTACTTTCATAATATTGGCTTTAAAATTTACATGCGCAGAACTAAGTTTATTTGCAAATTTTAAATTTAGTTTTTATTGAAGCTTATGTAAATTTGTTATATAATTCCAATTGATCTGCGCAGTGGGAGATTTTATAATTTTGAGATCACCAAATGCGTTCCGGGCAAGTTTTACATTATGGCAAGCATCGGGTATGAAATGCACATCACAATCAGAGCTGGGATGTTTAAATGTGCTTTTCAATTAATTGTAATTTGTCATATACAAATTGCAACCTAACAAATTCATTGTTGAATAGTTTACATAAGCTCCATCACACGTAACACTCCATACCCGAATACCCAATTGTTGTGACATTATTAATGCTGTTTTTACCAGCAGTTCTGTTTGCACTGCAGTTTTATCCACAAGAAAATAACCTACAGGCCATTTCCATGTTCCTCTAAGAGAAAGCAACATGAAAACGAGAACTTCAGTGGCTTCAGTTTCCGTAGCTTCGATAGATAATCCATTGCCATATTCGCATAATCCGACAAATTTTTCAGATGTTGCATCCCACAGCACTTGCTTCCGAATCGCCATCGAATCAAGTTGCAATGGCGCAAACCTTCTGGAAATTTCGATATTTCTGTAACGGCCTTGCGTTACGTGCGGGTTAGTCTTAGCCGATGTGGTCCGGGTTTCGTTTGTAAAATGAAAACCAATGGTATAGGTTATAATAATGTGGAACTATATTCTAATTTCAATGCTATTTACAATTATTTACAGGCTACGTTACGCCGTTGGAGCGTGATCGCGTTTTTGCTCTCGTCGGGAGCCGTTGTTGTCGTCTCGCGATCAGCTGCGAGCGTCGAGGCGCGCGATCGTCCGGCGGGACGCGGTCGGGATTGTTTCCTGATACGCTATTGTTCGTCGTTCGGAGTTCGTTGCCTCGTCGGCTTTAATCTGTTTATTTATCCTGGTTTTCCTGGCTGGTTTAAAGGCGCTCGTCGTCACCGGTATCTTACGCTCTG
>NW_022639585.1:789666-789997 GCF_010583005.1 Odontomachus brunneus | reverse complement strand
ATACACATTACTAAAGCCATCTATTGGAAAAATAATGGATTTCTTTTTACTACACCTTATATATGCAACATCTTCCCTTATAAAAATATCATACTAAGAATCATTGATAATTACTTATTATCCAGTATTTTTAATACTGAAAGTAAGTAATTATCAATTATTCTTAGTATATTTCTATAAGGGTTTGTAACACAAACTGACTTGAAATATTTATAGAGATAAAACGAATCATCATTCAGTAAAAGTATTTTCAGAAAGATTTGCTCTGACAGATTCTTAAAAGTATTAGAGCTACATCCCTTATAGAAATATAATGCTGATAAGTAATAAT
>NW_022639585.1:789524-789656 GCF_010583005.1 Odontomachus brunneus | reverse complement strand
AGGATGTCGACGTCGCGTATCCACTTCGGTCGACGGAGCGGTGGATGGATAGGAAGCCGACGTCGCGTATCCACTTCGGTCGGTACAGCGGTATCGGGAAAGGATGTCGACGTTGCGTATCCACTTCGGTCT
>NW_022639585.1:789344-789514 GCF_010583005.1 Odontomachus brunneus | reverse complement strand
GTAATAAAATTACTATTTATTACTGGCCAATTTATCACAGCCAGTGATACTTTTCTATAAAGGATATTTTGATATATGAAATATTATTGAAGCAAACTATCTAATACAATTACATATAGTGTCACAGAAGTTCACTCATAGACACAATTATTGATATCACAATCAGTATT
>NW_022639585.1:789085-789334 GCF_010583005.1 Odontomachus brunneus | reverse complement strand
TGTATGGATAGGAAACCGACGTCGCGTATCCACTTCGGTCGGTAGAGCGGTATCGGAGAAAGGATGTCGACGTCGCGCATCCACTTCGGTCGACAGAGCGATGTATGGATAGGAAACCGACGTCGCGTATCCACTTCGGTCGGTAGAGCGGTGTATAGATAGGAAACCGATGTCGTGTATCCACTTCGGTCGGTAGAGCAGTATCGGAGAGAGGATGTCGACGTCGCGTATCCACTTTGGTCGACAGAA
>NW_022639585.1:788931-789075 GCF_010583005.1 Odontomachus brunneus | reverse complement strand
ATAGACACAATTATTGATATCACAATCAGTATTACGTATTCTGACACATGAGATATTATTAGTTTGATTAACGAATCATCTCATGTAGCCATATGTAATATGATATAATAAATATTTCATGTAATTATATATATTGTCTTAGAT
>NW_022639585.1:784671-788921 GCF_010583005.1 Odontomachus brunneus | reverse complement strand
GTTCTGGTCGGTCGTGCGCCTGAGAGGAGCCTTCCGATCAATCTCTCCCGATCTCAATTTGTAACGGCCTTTTATACTAATTTATAACAAACAGTGAGGCTGTTTGTTGACCTTGCGGTTATCCCCCGCGCGGTTGTTCGGCGTTTCTTTGTTAATATTCTTACTATTGATACTACCGTCGTGACGTCGTTTTCCGGATCGTCACATTTCTTCAAAAACATTTGTCAAAACCAGGTTCCGCATTAATCGCCGAAATCCAATTTCTGATACTGCTTATATGCGGTAAATGTAAAATTGATCTAAAAATAATATTTAATATTTTTAATAATAATATGTAATCTTTAACATTAATTTAAAAATCTTATAAATAACAATGACAATTGAGAAATATATCTGCAATAATTATAAGCCTTCGGCGAATAAAAATGTAAAGTTATAGCAAATTTTTTTATTTTATCGCTATATCAACAACCTTTCTTATTTCTATTTTTATTGATCCATTCATTTTGGAATAGTTTGCTAATGCTTGCATCAAAATTGTTAGCTATAATCTCACTTGGATCTCTCTCAAGAAGATTCTTTGTTCTAATTAAATGTACAATTCAATGTTTATACAATTCACATTAATAAAATGTATATAATTTTATAATTTTAAATATTTTACACATTATTTGCACAAAGCTGCATAAATTGAAGCTTGCCTTTATTCAATCAGTTTGTTTGATATAGCATATCTTTTGCAGCATTTCTTTGTGCATTTTAGTAGGCTTACTTAAATGTGCTTGGTTCATGACGTTTTGGATATGTCAAAATCGACCAGCACTTACTGCTGGAGCCATCTATTGACAAACAGCGGGAACTTAGTTGCGCACCTAATAGAATTAACGGTAGGAACAGAAGTTTCACAAAATATCGAAGGTACAGCAAAATTTTTTAAACGTACGCCACTTGTATTAAGTCTATCCATAAAATCTGTTCCATAAAATAAAGTGAGCACTAAGATTAAGTGATTACTACAGATTAAATGATATTTGTTGGGTTCAAAACCGACTCTTCCAATGGCATTAATCCACATTTTTAAAATATCCGGACGATTTAACGGAAACCTGAAATATTTACATTTTTAACTGAAACATAATCTTCAAATATTACAAAACTCGAATTATAAATAAATACATTTTACTTACCTAAATAAATGAAAACCATCTTTTGTGGTATTTTTGCATTTTGGAATGCAACAACAGCTAGGCATCTTTCAAGAATTTTTTTTTGTATCACCACGTCGGGTATCACATGTGCATGCACATGACAGATATACACATCACACGCGTACCGCCGCCATTTTATTGTAGGGTGTCATGGTTGAAACCGGAAATCCTGCCGGTCACACCTCTTTTGACGAAGTTAGCGATCTAGTACTAGTATAGACATCTGTGGTTTCTAAGTATGTCTTGATCACTTTCGCAATATGGGGTCGAGCATTGTCATGCTGCAAAATCACTTTATCGTGTCTCTTGTTGTATTGCGGCCGTTTGTCTTTCAATGCTTGAACGCATCAATTGCGTTCGATACCGATCGCCTGTGATTGTTTCAGTCGGTTTTAATAGCTCATAATACACTACGCCGAGCTGGTCCCACCAAATACAGAGCATGATCTTGGAGCCGTGAATATTTGGTTTGGCCGTCAACGTGGAAGCATGGCTGGGAACTCACCATGATTTTCTGCGCTTGGGGTTATCGTAATGAACCCATTTTTCGTCCCCAATCACAATGCGATACAGAAATCTTTTCCGTCTTTGCCTTTCAAGCAGCTGTTCACAAGCAAATAAACACCATTCAACATCTCTCGGCTTCAATTCGTACGACACTCAATTTCCTTACTTCTGAATCATTCCCATGGCTTTGAGACGTTTTGAAATGGCTTGTTAAGTCACTCCCAATGATCGTGCCAATTCTTCCCTTATAGAAATATCATACTAAGAATCATTGATAATTATTTATTTTCAGTATTAAAAATACTGGATAATAAGTAATTATCAATTATTCTTAGTATGATATTTCTATAAGGGTAACGTAATGAATTGCATAGAATAATGAAAGCAAAGGTGGTTATTTAAACCTAAACTGCTTTTAATTGAATTTGTAGACATATATTTCAATGTCAAAACATAAAATACTATTTGATACTGCAGGTATCTCCTGTGGCATTGTCACATGTATGTTTGTAATATAAGGTGTAGTAAAAAGAAATCCATTATTTTTGCATAAAATTGAAGGCTTTATTTAGCATAGTTAGAATGATCCGATTTAAGTCAAATATGCACCGTTTTGTTCGATAACTTGTTGTCATTTTGAAGGTAATTCGATTATGTCTCTCTCATAGAAACCCTTGTCCCTATTGGCAAAAAACTGGGACAGTCGATTTTCATAAGCTTCTCTTGAGGCGAATTTTTCACCAGCAAAATCATTCGCCATAAACAGGAACAGGTGGTAATCACTTCGTGCCAGGTCCGGACTATAAGGTGGATGCATAAGAACCTTTCAACCAAGCTTCCGGAACTTCTGGCGAGTCACTATCGATGTGTGTGGCCTGGCGTTGTCCTGATGGAACACAATTCCTTTCCTATTGGCCAAAGCTGGCCGCTTCTGGGCGATTGATTCCTTCAGACGGTCCAATTGTTGACAGTACAGGTCCGAATTAAGAGTTTGGCAGTAGGGGAGCAGCTCATAGCGGATGATTCCCTGCCAATCCCACCAAACACACAGCAAAGTCTTCCTGACCGTCAATCCTGTCTTGGCCACCGTTTGCGCCGGCTCACCGCGTTTCAACCACGACTGTTTTCGCTTGACGTTGTCGTAAGTGACCCACTTTTCATCACCAGTCACCATCCGCAGCAGAAATGGGTCGATTTTGTTGCGATTCAGCAGCGATTTGCAGATGGAAATTCGGTCCATGAGGTTTCTTTTGCGTTAACTCGTGTGGCATACATCGAGCTTCTTTTTGTATGCAGCCTTATTCAAGTGGTTCCAAACAGTTTTTTGTGCAATGTTTAGCTCCTGGGCAATCGAAACAGTGCTTACATGACGGTCGGACTCGACGATTTCCATTATTTTATCGACATTTTCGACAATTGGTCTTCCAGAGCGTGGTGCATCTTTGACATCAAAATTACCGGAACGGAATCGACGAAACCAAAATTGCGCGTGATTGGCTGTTACAGTATCAGGACCATAAACACTATTCACATTTTCAGCCGCCTGGCTTGCGTTTTCGCCTTTATCGAAGAAAAACTGTAAAATATGGCGTATTTTCTCTTTGCTGGTGTCCATCTTTGACGCGCGCTCAAACAATACTGAGTCAAACAATCACAAAACTGTCTGAGAAGTTTTTTTAGTACGAAATCTTATCTTTCTAACGCCATCTAGCGTAAACCGATCGCACTTATACAACGCGAGATACACATTACTAAAGCCATCTATTGGAAAAATAATGGATTTCTTTTTACTACACCTTATATATGCAACATCTTCCCTTATAAAAATATCATACTAAGAATCATTGATAATTACTTATTATCCAGTATTTTTAATACTGAAAGTAAGTAATTATCAATTATTCTTAGTATATTTCTATAAGGGTTTGTAACACAAACTGACTTGAAATATTTATAGAGATAAAACGAATCATCATTCAGTAAAAGTATTTTCAGAAAGATTTGCTCTGACAGATTCTTAAAAGTATTAGAGCTACATCCCTTATAGAAATATAATGCTGATAAGTAATAATTTGGCCAGTGATAATTATTGTCGTTCAATAATTTTATTACTCGTACGAGTAATAAAATTACTATTTATTACTGGCCAATTTATCACAGCCAGTGATACTTTTCTATAAGGGATATTTTGATATATGAAATATTATTGAAGCAAACTATCTAATACAATTACATATAGTGTCACAGAAGTTCACTCATAGACACAATTATTGATATCACAATCAGTATTACGTATTCTGACACATGAGATATTATTAGTTTGATTAACGAATCATCTCATGTAGCCATATGTAATATGATATAATAAATATTTCATGTAATTATATATATTGTCTTAGATCCTTAAAGAAATATCATACTAAGAATCATTGATAATTACTTATTTTCAGTATTAAAAATACTGGATAATAAATAATTATCAATGATTCTTAGTATGATATTTCTATAAGGGCACTTTTAGATATATATGCTTTT
>NW_022639585.1:781960-784661 GCF_010583005.1 Odontomachus brunneus | reverse complement strand
AATATTTAATATTTTTAATAATAATATGTAATCTTTAACATTAATTTAAAAATCTTATAAATAACAATGACAATTGAGAAATATATCTGCAATAATTATAAGCCTTCGGCGAATAAAAATGTAAAGTTATAGCAAATTTTTTTATTTTATCGCTATATCAACAACCTTTCTTATTTCTATTTTTATTGATCCATTCATTTTGGAATAGTTTGCTAATGCTTGCATCAAAATTGTTAGCTATAATCTCACTTGGATCTCTCTCAAGAAGATTCTTTGTTCTAATTAAATGTACAATTCAATGTTTATACAATTCACATTAATAAAATGTATATAATTTTATAATTTTAAATATTTTACACATTATTTGCACAAAGCTGCATAAATTGAAGCTTGCCTTTATTCAATCAGTTTGTTTGATATAGCATATCTTTTGCAGCATTTCTTTGTGCATTTTAGTAGGCTTACTTAAATGTGCTTGGTTCATGACGTTTTGGATATGTCAAAATCGACCAGCACTTACTGCTGGAGCCATCTATTGACAAACAGCGGGAACTTAGTTGCGCACCTAATAGAATTAACGGTAGGAACAGAAGTTTCACAAAATATCGAAGGTACAGCAAAATTTTTTAAACGTACGCCACTTGTATTAAGTCTATCCATAAAATCTGTTCCATAAAATAAAGTGAGCACTAAGATTAAGTGATTACTACAGATTAAATGATATTTGTTGGGTTCAAAACCGACTCTTCCAATGGCATTAATCCACATTTTTAAAATATCCGGACGATTTAACGGAAACCTGAAATATTTACATTTTTAACTGAAACATAATCTTCAAATATTACAAAACTCGAATTATAAATAAATACATTTTACTTACCTAAATAAATGAAAACCATCTTTTGTGGTATTTTTGCATTTTGGAATGCAACAACAGCTAGGCATCTTTCAAGAATTTTTTTTTGTATCACCACGTCGGGTATCACATGTGCATGCACATGACAGATATACACATCACACGCGTACCGCCGCCATTTTATTGTAGGGTGTCATGGTTGAAACCGGAAATCCTGCCGGTCACACCTCTTTTGACGAAGTTAGCGATCTAGTACTAGTATAGACATCTGTGGTTTCTAAGTATGTCTTGATCACTTTCGCAATATGGGGTCGAGCATTGTCATGCTGCAAAATCACTTTATCGTGTCTCTTGTTGTATTGCGGCCGTTTGTCTTTCAATGCTTGAACGCATCAATTGCGTTCGATACCGATCGCCTGTGATTGTTTCAGTCGGTTTTAATAGCTCATAATACACTACGCCGAGCTGGTCCCACCAAATACAGAGCATGATCTTGGAGCCGTGAATATTTGGTTTGGCCGTCAACGTGGAAGCATGGCTGGGAACTCACCATGATTTTCTGCGCTTGGGGTTATCGTAATGAACCCATTTTTCGTCCCCAATCACAATGCGATACAGAAATCTTTTCCGTCTTTGCCTTTCAAGCAGCTGTTCACAAGCAAATAAACACCATTCAACATCTCTCGGCTTCAATTCGTACGACACTCAATTTCCTTACTTCTGAATCATTCCCATGGCTTTGAGACGTTTTGAAATGGCTTGTTAAGTCACTCCCAATGATCGTGCCAATTCTTCCCTTATAGAAATATCATACTAAGAATCATTGATAATTATTTATTTTCAGTATTAAAAATACTGGATAATAAGTAATTATCAATTATTCTTAGTATGATATTTCTATAAGGGTAACGTAATGAATTGCATAGAATAATGAAAGCAAAGGTGGTTATTTAAACCTAAACTGCTTTTAATTGAATTTGTAGACATATATTTCAATGTCAAAACATAAAATACTATTTGATACTGCAGGTATCTCCTGTGGCATTGTCACATGTATGTTTGTAATATAAGGTGTAGTAAAAAGAAATCCATTATTTTTGCATAAAATTGAAGGCTTTATTTAGCATAGTTAGAATGATCCGATTTAAGTCAAATATGCACCGTTTTGTTCGATAACTTGTTGTCATTTTGAAGGTAATTCGATTATGTCTCTCTCATAGAAACCCTTGTCCCTATTGGCAAAAAACTGGGACAGTCGATTTTCATAAGCTTCTCTTGAGGCGAATTTTTCACCAGCAAAATCATTCGCCATAAACAGGAACAGGTGGTAATCACTTCGTGCCAGGTCCGGACTATAAGGTGGATGCATAAGAACCTTTCAACCAAGCTTCCGGAACTTCTGGCGAGTCACTATCGATGTGTGTGGCCTGGCGTTGTCCTGATGGAACACAATTCCTTTCCTATTGGCCAAAGCTGGCCGCTTCTGGGCGATTGATTCCTTCAGACGGTCCAATTGTTGACAGTACAGGTCCGAATTAAGAGTTTGGCAGTAGGGGAGCAGCTCATAGCGGATGATTCCCTGCCAATCCCACCAAACACACAGCAAAGTCTTCCTGACCGTCAATCCTGTCTTGGCCACCGTTTGCGCCGGCTCACCGCGTTTCAACCACGACTGTTTTCGCTTGACGTTGTCGTAAGTGACCCACTTTTCATCACCAGTCACCATCCGCAGCAGAAATGGGTCGATTTTGTTGCGATTCAGCAGCGATTTGCAGATGGAAATTCGGTCCATGAGGTTTCTTTTGCGTTAACTCGTGTGGCATACATCGAGCTTCTTTTTGTATG
>NW_022639585.1:781346-781950 GCF_010583005.1 Odontomachus brunneus | reverse complement strand
ATATATATATATATATATATGTTTGATTATTGAACGGTAGAACTCAAATAAATATCACTTGGCTTGAAAGAACAAAGATTACGCTTTGAATTAGCTTTTTAAATTGAAAGCATGGAAGTTGTACTCGTCGATAGGAAGGCGGTGGACGCTCAGGAACAGGATCTCGTTGACAGAGAGGCGGCGGGTAGCCGTGCAGAAACGGAAATTCGTTGATGGGCAGGCGGCGAACGCTCAGGAACAGGATCTCGTCGACGGGGAGGCGGCGGACGCTCAGGAATAGGAACTCGTCGACGGGGAAGCGGCGGACGCTTAGGATCAGAAACTCATCAACGGGAAGGCGGTGGACGTTGAAGAACAGGATTTCGTTGACAGGGAGGCGGCGGACGCTCAGGAATAGGATCTCGTCGACGGGGAGACGGCGGGCGCTCAGGAACGGAAACTCGTCGACAGGGAGACAGCGGACGCTCAGGAACAGGATCTCGTGGACGGGGAGCCGCGCAGGATCAGAATCAGGAGGCTCCGTTTATTTCTGTATGGCCTAACCAATGCGATGATAGCTATTTGCCTGATAATTTGACAGGCGCAAACGACACGAACCAAACCA
>NW_022639585.1:780742-781336 GCF_010583005.1 Odontomachus brunneus | reverse complement strand
GCCATCTATTGGAAAAATAATGGATTTCTTTTTACTACACCTTATATATGCAACATCTTCCCTTATAAAAATATCATACTAAGAATCATTGATAATTACTTATTATCCAGTATTTTTAATACTGAAAGTAAGTAATTATCAATTATTCTTAGTATATTTCTATAAGGGTTTGTAACACAAACTGACTTGAAATATTTATAGAGATAAAACGAATCATCATTCAGTAAAAGTATTTTCAGAAAGATTTGCTCTGACAGATTCTTAAAAGTATTAGAGCTACATCCCTTATAGAAATATAATGCTGATAAGTAATAATTTGGCCAGTGATAATTATTGTCGTTCAATAATTTTATTACTCGTACGAGTAATAAAATTACTATTTATTACTGGCCAATTTATCACAGCCAGTGATACTTTTCTATAAAGGATATTTTGATATATGAAATATTATTGAAGCAAACTATCTAATACAATTACATATAGTGTCACAGAAGTTCACTCATAGACACAATTATTGATATCACAATCAGTATTACGTATTCTGACACATGAGATATTATTAGTTTGATTAACGAATCATCTCATGTAGCCATA
>NW_022639585.1:747839-780209 GCF_010583005.1 Odontomachus brunneus | reverse complement strand
GCTACGCAACCCAAGGTCAAACTGATGTGATCAGTAAATACATCTTTTTAAACGCCACAACTTTTATCTGAAACATTTTTTTCTAAAATGCTTAGTTTTCGAGATATTTCACCGGTCCGGGACTTTTTGAACACCCTGTATATATATATATATATATATGTTTGATTATTGAACGGTAGAACTCAAATAAATATCACTTGGCTTGAAAGAACAAAGATTACGCTTTGAATTAGCTTTTTAAATTGAAAGCATGGAAGTTGTACTCGTCGATAGGAAGGCGGTGGACGCTCAGGAACAGGATCTCGTTGACAGAGAGGCGGCGGGTAGCCGTGCAGAAACGGAAATTCGTTGATGGGCAGGCGGCGAACGCTCAGGAACAGGATCTCGTCGACGGGGAGGCGGCGGACGCTCAGGAATAGGAACTCGTCGACGGGGAAGCGGCGGACGCTTAGGATCAGAAACTCATCAACGGGAAGGCGGTGGACGTTGAAGAACAGGATTTCGTTGACAGGGAGGCGGCGGACGCTCAGGAATAGGATCTCGTCGACGGGGAGACGGCGGGCGCTCAGGAACGGAAACTCGTCGACAGGGAGACAGCGGACGCTCAGGAACAGGATCTCGTGGACGGGGAGCCGCGCAGGATCAGAATCAGGAGGCTCCGTTTATTTCTGTATGGCCTAACCAATGCGATGATAGCTATTTGCCTGATAATTTGACAGGCGCAAACGACACGAACCAAACCACAGCCCACATGAAGTGAGCTAAGCGAGAGAACCAATCAGCATCGCGGAAAAGCGGCAATAATTAAATCTCTTACATGTCTTTTTTTAGAGTCGATCTGAATTCATACATGCACTTTTTTATTTGTATAGTAAGCTGGAAGTACATTTTTTGAAATATTTTTTAATTTTCTTGGCTTTGCTGACTTTCCAATAATGATTAGAGGCAATTTCAATGATCCATCCGCGTTACAACAAACCATAACTGTAACACGATCTTTGCTCTGTTTAAATCCAAAAGCTTTACGTTCTTCAGCTTTTGCCAAAGTTCTACGTGGCAACATTTTATAATTCAAGCCTGTTTCGTCAACATTTAATATCTGAGCTAACGTGACATCTGTGATATTTTCTTCTAGATTCTTTTTGAATTTCTCCGCAACTTCTACATCAGCACTCTTTTTTTCACCACAAACACTTATTGTTCGAATATAATTCCTGAATTTCCATTGATTGAGCCATCCTTCACTAGCAATGAAGTCTTTAGACATGTTTAATTCTTTTACCAATTGTACAGCTTTTTCTAAATATTATAAAATATAAGACATCAATATTAATATAATGGACTAAGAAATACATTATAAAATAAAGTAAAATTTATATACTAACCTTTAACAAGGGGGACATTTAATGGGATACACCTGACGCATTTCTTCAAAACAGATAAGCAATGCTTTTTTAACAAGCTCAAATGGTAATTTTCGTTGACGCTTTCTTTGCCCTTTTGTTTTTTTTTTTACAAAATTCTTCAAGCTTCGGTTTTTCTTCCAATTTCTTATCGTGCGAGCATCAACATTATATTGGGTGCTTTCCAATTACTTAACACATCTTGACACATACGTACACAAAACCAGTTTATTGGTCACATATTATCTAAAATATCTTATAAGATAATATGCAACCAATAAACTGGTTTTGTGTAACACAGTGTACTTAACTGGAAAGCACCCATCGTTGTGCAAGTTCTTCTGTCGATACTGTAAGATATCATCCATCTTACGCCATCTTGCAGTGGTCGTTTGAACTCTTAAAGCCGTACACGTGGCCGAACTCCCTAGCGCGTAGTATAAAAACTAAGAGTACGAACCGAAGAGAACAGGAGAGAACAGAAGAGAACAGGAGAGAGCCAGAAAGAGCTTTGCATGCGTTAGTCGTTACGATTATAGAAGTCTTAGATTTATTAGAAGTTATCTCTTGTTAATTGCGTTGAATCGTGGAACACTTTTGTTCTTTAGAGATAATCTCTTTTTGTTATTTTGCAACTTGTTGGTGATAAGCCTTAGCGCTTATATATTGGACCTTCGTGTATAAAGAGGAAAGGATTCCTTGAAGGTATCGGACATTTGGTGAGAAATATAAACGAGATAACAGTTCGAATTTGTGTAGTATGATAATATGCTAATTTGTACAAAGTTAATTAACCATTAAGTTCTAAAACGGAACGCGAAGTCGGTAACTCATGCGAACAATCAACTGTGAACTTATTATACACGAAACTGCAAAGGCCATAATTTTAAGTGACTACTCTTATGAATAGACCATCCGTATAAATGTCTATTTCTAATTGATCTGGCATCAATAATGGCGGAAAAGCTTGCAGTTTCTTAATTAACTGATTTTCAAAACCAATATGATAATATTGCCCTAAGCCCATTTTCATCGTTTCCAGATGTTCACAAGGAGTCATAAGTAAAGTTTTTGAAGAGTGAGGTAACAGTTGAAAACAAGGATGAGTTCGCAAAGTCGTCAAAATTTTATCACCCTGAGAATGTGTGATGTTAACACTCAAAAAAGTTAATGCAAGTGCATTTTGAAATTGCTGTAGGCTATGTTTTTGTAATAATTCATTACTACTTCCATCGTTATCGCTATCACTTGTCCCTTCATAATAATTAAAATAATAATTAATTCAATAATAATAATTAAAATCATCGTTACTGCCTTCGTTAGAACTATTATCATTAATAGGAAACCTTATTTTCTCCAAATTTGTTACATCTGTTATTTTAGCAATGATTGATACATCAGGAACATCCGAATTGATATGTTCTATTTTATCAGACTGAGATGATGAACAAGCCTCAGAATTTTGTTCTATTATAGCATTTGAGCCCGGTAACCTTATCTATCAATTTTTTCTTTGTACGTTGTTTTAAATATTGTCGACGTACAATATTTACATTTGGAGATGCCTTACTGATTTTTGCACGATATCTTATCGTACATATCAACGATATTGTTAAAATAATTATACTGTCACAAATAATTGCATTTTGGCTAAAAGCAACACAAATATATGATACTGCCACTTAATACTGCTTAATAGTACCACTTAATATTATGCAAAGGACAAACATTATACTTATATATAAATCTGTCTGTGTAAGGAAAGGACCTGGTTATAGCACCAGACAACAATGGCGCAGTCAACAATGCCGCAGAGCCGGCCGCTTCTCACACGAGGAAAAGCCTTTTCCAAGTTCTTTCCGTTACTACCAATATAAAAACTTTCTTCTGTGGTATTAACTTCCACGATATGTTAACTTCCACAATGCACATAGCAATGAGCAGCGAAAAATTCACTATAATAATCTCTTGTTCTGATGCGCATCCAGACAATATGGCGAGCAGAACACCGAACGAACAATAATATTGACATCGCCTCACGTTCGCGAAGAAGAAGCTAAAAAAACTCTGCGGGCCTGCGCATTGGGGTAGAAGCGCTCTTGTCGCAGGCCTGCACAGTGAAGAGAAGATCTCCCAACACAACCTCTCAGTAAAAGGGAAATCCTCCCACTCGATATCGATCAACATCTATCGAGTGGACTCATAATCCAGCGGGCTGTTTAAATGTGCGATCCGTTACATCAAGTGGAAATGAAGAATGAGATATTTGAAGAAACATTAAAAATAATATATTTCAAGATTATATGAAACAAAAGCGAGTCTAGTGTTGACTTAGAGGTGTGCGTGGCGCGTTTGAATGTTGCGTCCCCGGCAGCGACTAAGTTCTCGGTTAGAACTCAAAGAGTAAGACTCGCGCGGCGTCGTAAATGCGACTGTAACGACTCTGTCGGAAAATGCACGATAGATGCAGCGTGTGAATTATCGCGTAAGAAAGCACCCATCCGCGGATGAAGCTCCCTTGTAGTAAATCCGAAAAAGGCGATCTCGCGAGCCCTTCTCTCAATTGTTGATCATCGAGAAGGTGGAGATCTAAAATACCTCGAATGTGGCACGCCAACGTGTCGTAGATACTCTAAGGCAATGACCCGTGCACACGCACTAAAAGGTTGTCTCGCGCGGCGTCTTATATAGGTGACTAACCAAAATTTAACCGCGAGTGACGACCCCGGGTGACACCATCGCCGCGGCGACGGTGCAAACCGGCGGCGAGAGACCGGCGACTGCGAGCCGGGCGGCTCCTGGGGCCCAGCCGCCCGTCATACACGTTCCGTACGGAACATTAATGTAATAAGACGTTAAAAAGACGATGTTAATAATAATAAGACGCTAAAAATACAATATCACTTTTCCGCCTCTTTCTCTAACAGTCTGCTATGCGTTTATAATAACTTTTTCATTTATATTCAGTACAGACGTGTTATTATCCGCGACATTGATGAGACACACAGTCGTATTGGCCTCCGCACGAGAAATCCTGCGCAGCGATGTGCAGCGATGCTAGAGAGAAGCGAGACTGCGCAGGCACTGTACTGGAGAGATGAACACACTCACTGAAAACTGCGTACACGTGCGCTAACCTAGCCGAAGCATGGAGCGCACGTGTACGCGGCTTTCTGTATGTTATCTCATCCTTTAGTTTTTACGAAGCCGCAACTCCTTTTTTCGAAACATCGATATCAAGATTCGTTTGCCTCAAATTTACGCTAAGTAAATTTTCTCTAATCGTAAGAAATAAACCTTTTTTAGACATTGATATTGAATTTAAAAAATGAACTCAAATATTGATGCAATCGTGTCTTATAAAATTTTGTCATGTTTAAATCACTTATAATATTAATTATTTAACCATTATTTTTCAAGCAGACCATAGGTAAATGTGGGATACATTAATAACAAATATATTGCCGTATTATTATAATGAAGAATTTAAATCACAATAATGTATTAATTTATAGTTTATTTTAAGTAAATCTATTTAACTTTCTATATACCCTTATAGAAATATCATACTAAGAATCATTGATAATTACTTATTATCCAGTATTTTTAATACTGAAAATAAGTAATTATCAATGATTCTTAGTATGATATTTCTATAAGGGTATACGTAAAGTTGCCATAAATTTGACAAAAATTAATCACATACTATTATCGTAATAGAAGTCTATTGAGTTATATAAAGTTGCCATAAATTAATTATCACATACTGTGATTGTCATCCCTTACAGAAATATAATATTAAGAAATACTGAAAAATTATTAGTGATTAAGTATTACCAGTAATTCAGTAATTTTTTGGCCAGTACTTAATTTCTGGTAAATACTGATAATAAAATCACTGTTAAATATTGATAGTAATCAAATACTGAGAATTATTGTGAGAAGATGAAAAATGAGAAAATCATAATATTTAAAAAAATATACTTATATATTCCTAGTTTTCTCATGTCTCATAAACCACTACGTATCGAAGGTTGTCAAATACACTCCAAACTTTTGTAAATCCTCCAGCGATAATTTCGGTCCCAAGCAGTATACCACCGGTCACCCATCCATGTCCTGACTGCATTAAAACTGTTGCTTAACCTGACGATCGAACGTGTACGCAGTGACTTTGATGACTCCAACGATGTTCTTACAATTTATGTTTATATAATGTATCCTTATAGTGTTCACAATACATTATAATATACAAACATCAAATAATAGTTATATAATTTTTACTTAGTATTTGTTGGATAATTTGCTGATAGATATTGAAACAATGCAACAACATTTGATATGCGATGAATATTGATGTAATGTAGTGAACCAGTGATAATTACTTTTAGATTCTTAACAGAATATTATAATGATTAATCCAAACAAACAAATTAAAAAATCCAAGAAAATCCAAATTAAACAAATCGAATTACTAAATTTTAAAATAAACTTTTAAAAAATACTATTTAAAACAATAGTGTTGTTTCATCAAATGACATGATTTCCTTGAACGAAATAAAAGATTTTATTTTCATTATTTTAAAAAATGATATTTCGTTTAAAAATATAAATTTTAATGAAACAAAAAAACCACAAAATTAAACAAGTACGAATATTAAATTTAAAATTAATATTTTCTCCGAAAAACGGTATAAGAAATATAAGAAATATGCAATAAGATCAATTCTAGTATTAATGACTGCCACTAACAAGTACTATTTTAGAAGTACTATTAATGTGAAATATTACTGAATTTGAAATACAAACAACAAAAATAACTAGTAAATAAGTAAAAAATATTATATTATATTCATAATAATTTGTAATTGTTATTGTATTATGTAATATTCATAATTATTATATTATATTCGCAAATTTTGAAACATTGTTGCAATATTGCTAAAGTAATATTGCAAATTAATGTTACTGCAATGATTTTGCTACATTGCACTGTAATATGAAATCTTGCAACGTTGTAGCAATGTTGCTGTAAGCTTCTGTGCTGTATGGGCATTGCTGAGATTCGAATTTAAGACCTCTCGTTCTTGAGTCGTTCACCTTACTTACTGCACCACTGTCACTTTGATTAAGGGACACTTCGTATTGTATACATATATATGGTATATCTATGTACGAAAACAGATTTATTTAAAAGAAGAGAATAGATCCTTTTAAATGTAAAAAGTATGTAAAAATTATATTTAAAAAATATTTACTTGTTTAAAAAGTAAGTAAAATACAAATAAATTATTTTGTAAATTTAAATAAATTGTTTTCTGATAATAAAAGAGACTTTAATTTAAAACATAAAATAGATACTTTTATAATATTAGAAAATAATTTATTTAGATTTATAAAATGATTTACTTGTATTTTATTCACTTTTAAAACAAGCAAATATTTATTTAAACTCAGTTTTTATATTTAAAAAAATTAATTTTCTTCTTATAAGGAAATCATTATTCTTATATATAGATATTTTAAATCAAAGAAATCATTTTTTTTATCTAGAAATTTATAATTTTACAGCTAATTTTACAAATTTAAAAAATATTTCTTTATATTTATTATATGTTTTCTAAAATCTGACAAATATTTTTTTAAGTTAAGAAATTATATTTAACACAATATATTTCTTTGATTTAAAGAATTTTGTTTAGTGTACATTATCAATTTAAGTTCCGATTTTCTTATTTCTTCATTAATTTAATAAATAATTACATTTTTTTCATGCGTAATATTTATAAAAATATTTACAAAATATTACAAATTAATTTTTTGTTCACATTTATAAAATATTGTATAAAATATTCAGATATTTAGCTTACATTTTAATAATATTTTGAATAAAGGTTTTCATCTCTCTCTTTTCCTCTCTCTCTTTATGTATATATAAAAAAATATTTAAAATATTTATATAATATTTAAAAAAAATAATTTGAAATAAATATTTATAAACATTTATCATTAATATTTATCATTAATATTGTGTGCTGTCTGGGTTAATACTTTAAATTTTGACAGTACTTTACGTAAGTATTTCATCACTTAGCAAAGTATTACATATTAGTTTTTAAATATTGTCGATGCTATATGTAAGTATTTGATCACTGAACGAAATATTGTATGTCAATATTTAAGTATTGAAATCACTCATAAGGTAATATTTGTAATACTAAACATTGAAATACTTAAGCACTAAGAACTGTATTTGAATCACAGAATATTATTAGGTGTACAACTTCGCTTCCGCCGTTTTCCTATAGATAGCTTTAGCGGTAAGTGGTGGTCGAAATAAATAGATCATAGACGTCATACAATAAACTTGGGCATCTGTCAACATAACCCCATAGAAACATTAATTGATTTGTGTCTGCATCATAAAGTTATTCTCGATTGAAAATGTCAGTTTACGTGCCAAATTCTCGTCATTTGCGGGAGGTTTTAATTTTCGGGAGCGGTGCACTTGGACACGGTGCATTTGGACACAGCCAATCACAGCATCGTGTGATTAGAGACATTTGTAGGGTCCCTTGGAACAGCGACTTGTGATTGGACTGTGTCCAATTGCCCCGTGTCCAACTGATATACACCCTTAATTTTCTACTTCAATATGAAGAAATTTGCGGCTGAAGCCCATCGAATGCTCTCAAATACTTATGATGAGGCCGCTATTAATGAAAGAACGTGTCGTGAGTGGTTTCAACGCTTCAAGAACGGTGATTTTGATGTCGAAGACGATGGAAGAGAGAAGGTTTTCGAAGATGCAGAATTGGAGGCATTACTTGATCAAGACTCGTGTCAAAATCAAGAAAAATTGGCACGATCATTGGGAGTGACTCAACAAGCCATTTCAAAACGCCTCAAAGCCATGGGAATGATTCAGAAGCAAGGAAATTGGGTGCCGTACGAATTGAAGCCGAGAGATGTTGAACGGCGTTTGTTTGCTTGTGAACAGCTGCTTGAAAGTCAAAGACGGAAGAGATTTTTGCATCGCATTGTGACTGGGGACGAAAAATAGGTTCATTACGATAACGCAGAAAATTATGGGGAGTTCCCGGCCATGCTTCCACGTCGACGGCTAAACCGAATATTTACGGCTCCAAGGTCATGCTCTGTATTTGATGGGACCAGCTCGGCGTAGTGTATTATGAGCTGTTAAAACCGACTGAAACAATCACAGGCGATCGGTATCGAACGCCACTCCCTAGCCCCTGTCAGGCACCCACTCACTCACTCATCCATATTTATTTCTCTGTGATACAAAAAGGGGGAGAAAAACGGACAAGCAGGGCCCCTGAGAAGTCCTTACGGCTTGCCCTAAACACTCATACGGGGCTCTAAGGGATTGGCAGACTTAATTAATTAATATCTCATTCACTAATTGTCGAATTCAAAAATGGAAGAGGAACTTTCAATTTCAAGTTTCACCCCCTATCTACCCTTAACGGGTGTTCTACCAATTATGGGACATCCTGTATTATATGTTACTTTTGTGTTATATCACAGTTATGTTCTGTGTTTGCTGGGATGACTTGATCCAACGGAAAAGTGACAAATCACAGTGTCAACACTTATTTTTTGCACTAATCACACAATATGACACAGTACAAAGTTTTTCTCGTTAAACGTTTTGTAATACACACAATAGTACACAGTACAAAGTTTTTCTCGTTAAACGTTTTGTAATGTCACTTGACAAGTGCAATAGTACATTAAAGAATTGCACGTTGCGATCAAGATTGCCACCCCCTTGTAGAAACTATTTGTTGAAACAACACCGTCGAGGCAACAACGAATTTCAATAATTATTGCAACTTGTTTATTAATTTTAATTATTACTAAATTATTATTAAAACATAAAAAAAAACAAAAAAATGAAGTAAACACTATTAAAAATAAATAAATGTAAGGTTTCATTTATGTAAAAGGAAAAAGAATTAATAATAAAATGAAATGATCGGAGTTGGAACTCAAATATTCGCGGTCAGCATGAGAAACATTTGCTCGGTTGCCTTAATCCTCTCGGCTGCACTGTTTCTATGACCTACAACATTAAGTTGTTTTTCATGTAAAAGAATAGGTAAATAAGTCCAAATGTACTTTGATTTTTTCAAACAAGATTCCGATGTATATTGATGTCCAAAGCAAGTAGCGAATCAAGGAGGAGTATTGTTGGATATGCTTGCAGGAGAAAATATTCTACATACAATATTATTTCTCTTTATAGTAGAAGAATATTATTATATTATTATATTAATATCTTTTCCCCTATGAGGTGGAATATTAATATAACATTTATCTTCTATGAAGAGGAATAAGGGTGTATTTAAACTAATTGTTGTGCTCTTGATGGCGCCGAGTACAATGGGTAGTTGGACTCCAGTGCTAGCGTGCAAACGGAGCGGGATGGTCACGGAAAATGAGTAGTTGTGAATTTTAATAAAAGGTGCAATATAATTTATTTGAGCTTCCTTCTTATAATTCCTGAATAAATCTCTTGTTGTATTTGTATTAACACTTGTGTAATTTTGACTCGTGTTATACTATTTCGGTGAGCGTATCACGTTATCGTTATGCCTGACACTTACGTACTCGCGAGTCGGTTATCTCATATCCGAGTAACGCGCGCGTTCTTTGACTGGACAGTTCTGCGGAGTAGGTAGTCCTACTCTTTTTATATTATTCTTAAAATTAAGGTATTAGATTACCGGCCTTATTACTCAACAGATCAAAAGTGTATCGCGATGTTTTATGCAGCGCGTGCACTTTTGATTTGCTTGCTGTATTGCGCAGTGTTTGTTTATGCAATGCGTGCATATCGGCTAAAACATCTTTTAACGTTTTATCATGGTTGTTCTACATAACATCCCTCCCCCCTTGAGAAAAAAAACGCGTTGTTTTCGCTAATCCTTATCCTAAGTACATTTGTTTTTTTCCATTTTTTTTTTATTTTTTGTTTAAAATCGTTTGCTTAATTAGTCGTTTTATAGTCGTTTTATAGTTGTTCTATGCTATGTCTATGTGAGGGTATGGTAAGTATGGATGGTTTACAATGTAATCCTCTCCATGCCGCCACCTTAACGTGGTGGAAAGATCCGATGAAGGCTCGGCGGCAGTACCTTCCGGCCACGGCCGGAGAGGAGGCTCCTACCTGCCGATCGCTGGCGAACGGCGGCAATGGGGAAGGAAAACCCTCACAGAAAACCGGACCGCGGTGGGCTGCAGCCCCGCGGTTGCAAGAGGGGGTCAAAAGACCTCCCACTGCGGGGGAACCCGGTAACTCACAGGGCCGATGGGCCTGGTTGCCGGTAGGGGTTAGCGGCTCTGATTTCAATTGCCCGGCTGGCTGGAGCCGTTAGGGGGAGCACTGCTCCACCACTAGTCATGGAGGGTTTTTGGGGTTGGGGGGTCCCGCTTCGTGGCGGGCTTGCTGCCCGTCCCGGGGGAGGAGAGGATCCCGCTTCTCGAGGCATTGCATACCGGTGCTCCGACAGCCGAGAGAGCGGGATGCCCTCGACCCGTCCGGCGTGGGCGACGGCCTGAGTTGTGACGGGGGGAGGAACCCACACCCGCGTTTGCACACCGAAGGCTTTGCCTTACGGTACGCGGGGGGTGGAGGGGTGTTCCGGGCCGCTCGAACGTATTTCGAGGTCAGGGCCGGACACCCTGGGACTGGACGGGAGCCGGCAGGGCCGCTCGGACGTATTCCGGGGCAGGGTTCGCCGATTCCCTACGACTGGGACAGTAGGAGAAAAGAGGACGAGTACCTCTTGTCTCCCAATGACACGATCGCCTTCGTGGCGACATGTCGAGTCAGCCACCATGGTGGCTGAGGGACAGCTGTCGAAGCCGCTGGGACGTTTTCCCAGGTCGGGGTTCGGCAGCTGGGGTCGTTGGAGCCGCACGGTAAGTCACGCCGTGTAGGGTCCGACAACCGGAGATGATGTGAAGGACAACACCAAACCCGGGCATGCGGGGCTCGTTAGTCGTAGTGAAGGCAACTCGCATAGGAGAAGGACACTCCGAAATTAAATTAATGTAACAAATTAAATAAAATGACAGACACAACAAACACGAATAAACTTACCGGCCCAGAGGTTGCGAAGCCTCAAGGTCCGGCGACATAGGGGGTAGCGTCCCGGCTTCCTGCGTCGTCGTCATCCAGCGACGAGCTGTCCGGTGCCAGTGGGCTCTCCGGGCGAAATGACTACCGCCGAGGAGGGGGCTAACATCAGTCCCCGGGATGAGGACATGTCAATACTGAGCCATGAGGGCGGGATCCTGGAGGGACCAGGCCCCGGCTGCAGCGCTGCTCGACGAGCGCGATCGGTCTCGCATGAGCGCACCCCCGGCGGGGGGTGGGGGAGGAGTCCCTTCCGTTCCTTCCGGCGGGGGGCGAGTCGCCTCTGCGGCGCCTGGGGCGGGCCGGGGCAGGGGGTACGGCGGCGGCGGTCGGTTTCGATCGTCATTGTCGTCTCCGGCGCGCCGGCTCGTGAAATAGAATGGGTGCGGCCTGTTGACTGACAGGGGGGGGACAATGAGATTACGGGGGCGGATGAGGTTAGAGTTCCCTCCGTCAGACCTTCGTCCCAGAGGGCCCTCCTAACAGAGGAAGAAGAGGTGAGGATCCTCCATGACTTTCGGTTGTGCCACACGGCCGAGGTCTCGTCCATGGCCTTAAGGGCTGTAGATGAGATAAAAAAGATCGCGGAGCGATCAAGAAACTTCAATGGGGCATACTGGGGGGCCCTCTGGAACGCGGCGGCAAAAATGGCCGCGTGCAGCCTTGCCCTGGTGCAGACAGCGGACAACGCCGGAATCACCGCGACGGGCGAGGATGCAAGAAGGGAGCAGGCGGCGAGATAGAGCGCCTCAAGGCTGAAAGCGCCCTGCTCAGGTTCGAGGTCGACCGTTTGGGGGGCGAGCTGCAGAGAGTCCAATCGCCCGGCCCTCCCAGCGTGCCGCAGGGAGGGCGCTCCTCCCCAATGGAGATCGACGAGGACCAGCCATCAGGCCTCGTGACGCGGATGCGGGGGGTTCTGGCAATCGGGACTCCTCCGCAGAGAAAAAACGGAAGAGGTGTGACCTTGTGACGGGGGACTCTCCCCCTTCCCTATCCATCGGGCGAAGGTGGATGACCCGCCGCCTTCCCTTTTTAAGTGAGGAGGAAATGAAGGTAGTGGGAGGGCCCGGGGGGACACCAGGCGCGTTGTGCCCCTTCGACCGTCTCTCAAAGAACAGGAGACGGGCAGAAGATGCAGGGAGGAATTGGCGAGTGATATCGCCGTGGGGACACTCCTTCCAGGCAACGCCCCCCTTTTCCGGGCACGCAGAGACCCTGGCCGGGCGGAGAGAGCACCCCAAAAGGGGGGGCGAGAAGCAGCGGCACCAGCTACGGCTAGCGGGGGGACGCCCCTGCCACTGCGGTGGCCGGCAAGCGGGCAGCTGGCTCGCCTAGGGGCCGGTGAGGGGGGGGCGAAACCACCTCCCTCAAGAAGCTGGGCTCCCGGAAGAACGGGATGGGGGGCGGGGAGCTAGAGGCCCTAGTGGTGGCATTGGTTCCCCGCCTCCTGGAGGCTCCTTCGGGCTGCCCTGCTCGGAATTTCCGGGGCGCTCCTCCTAAGGAGCAAAGAATCCCGCGGAAGACCGCGGCTAATAAGAGGAGCGCTTCGCGGGAAAAGGGGGACCCATGTGGAGGTCCCCCTCCCGCGAAGAAAACAGGGGAGGACTTGGAGGAAAGTGGGAAGCCGTAATGGCGACTCGCCTCC
Organism: Odontomachus brunneus; assembly: GCF_010583005.1. NCBI lineage: Eukaryota > Metazoa > Arthropoda > Insecta > Hymenoptera > Formicidae > Odontomachus > Odontomachus brunneus. The sequence continues at coordinate 766,993 of NW_022639585.1, read as the reverse complement.
TTCAGGCCAACCTTAACCGCGCTCGTGAAGCCCAAGAGCTGTTCCTGCAGTTTCTCCACGGGCGCGGTGTGGGTTTGGGAATCGCCGCACTCCGTCCCCGGGAGTCACCCAGGTATTATGGGCGACGTTGTACGGCGGAGTGAGCGGTGTTCACTGGCGATCTTCTGGAGAGGGGACGAAGCCTCTCCCCCTATCTCTTTAATAGAGAGAGGGGCTATGTCGCGGTCGAGTGGGGGACCCTAGACGTGGTCGGGGTTTACGCTCCGCCCTCGTGGGGCCTCGTCCAATTTGAGCATCTACTGGATTGTATGGGGGACCTTATGACGAGGCGCCCCCAAAGGCCGGTCCTGGTGGCCGGGGACCTCAACGCCAATTCGGCGTTATGGGGGTCCTCGGCCAGGTGCCGCAGGGGCGAGGTCGTGGAGGAGTAGGTCGCATCTCACGGCCTCTGTATCATCAACAGAGGCCGAAGGAGCACTTTTGTCAGGCCGCGGGGGAGATCGGTGATTGATGTCACCTTGGCATCACCCCCTTCGGCCCGACTCATTACGAGATGGAAAGTGGTGACAAAGGTGGAGAACCTGTCGGACCATAGATACATCTTGGTCTGGCTGGTTGCCACCCCGGAGGAGGTGCGCCGTAGACGCGATCAAGAGGGCGCCCGGCCGCGAAGATGAGCCCTCCAAAAGTTAGATCGTGATAGGTTGACGGCCGCCTTATTGGCGGTCACTCGGGCAGAGCCGGGTCCCACACCGGGGACTCGGCCCGCCATTGAGGCAGAAGTGGCCGGGATTCAGGGCATGATGACGGCGGCGTGACGCCGATCCCGGCCGCACCTCCGCCGGTCCGTGTACTGGTGGTCCGCGGAGATTGCCGAACTTCGGCGCTCCACCGGCCGAGCTGGGAGGGATATGGACCGGCGGGGGAGGAATGACGAGGGCAGGGTGGCCGTCGAGAAGGTTTACCGCAAAAAGCGGGATGCTTTCAAGGCGGCTATCACTGTAGCCAAAGCCCGTGCCTGGGATGATCTGGTCTCCATCATCGACTGGGACCCATGGGGGCGCCCTTATCACATAGTGATAAGGCGCCTGCGCCATTGAGCGCTCCCACCGACGGCCTCCCTGGACCCCGACTTCCTCGATGAGGTTGTGGGAGCCTTTTTTCCATGGAGGGAAGCTTTCATTCCCCCCTACGAGGGCCCTCCTTCAGACGGAGAGGACGAGGAGGTTAGGGTCACGATGGTAAAGATGAACAGGGCCGTTAGGAAGCTCGGCGCCAAAAAAAAAGGGTGCCGAGCCCTGATGCTGTCCCGAGCACAATTTGGGCCTTCGCAATAAGGGTTGGGGAGGTGAAGAGTCGCATTATGCACCTCCTGTTTAATGACCGAGGTGTTCCCCAGGCTTTCTAAGAGGGCTAACTTGTCCTCTTCAAAAAGGGGGGCAAGGCGGAGGATAGCCCTTTCGCTTATAGGCCGATATGCCTGCTGGACGAGGCGGGTAAGTTATTCGAAAGAATAATACACTCGCGCCTCGTCCGGCATCTATCCAGGGGTAGTCCCACGCTCAACGCGGAGCAGTACGGCTTCCGGGAGGGATGGTCAAGCTAAGAACGTGATCCTGCGCGTCCGGTTCCTCTCGGAGGCCGTCTTGAGGGAAGGGGAGTTGTGTTGGCGGTGTCGCTGGACATCGCCAACGCCTTCAACTCCCTCCCTTGTGACCAGGTGGAGGCGGGTTTGGCTCATTTCAGGGTCGTCCCCCACCTGGTCTCAATAATCAGGGACTACTTCCGGGGTAGAAAACTGAAGTTCCGGAACAAAGCGGAACTCCAGTGCGGAAGGGCGGTCTACCGCGGTGTTCCGCAAGAGTCCGTACTAGGACCCCTACTATGGAACATCGCGTATGATCAAATCCTCCGCCTTGCCCTCCCCTCTCCCGGCTGCACCGTCGTCTGCTATGCAGACGACACTATGGTGTTGGCCGTGGACAGAGGCTGACGGGACGCCCTGGAAATGGGACGTCTGGCGGTGGACCAAGTGGTATGCTCCCTAAATAGGATGGGCCTCAAGGTGGCCCCCCTGAAGACTGAACTCATGTTTATGCATGATGGGTCCAGGGGGAAGCCACCTAGGACTCGGGTCCGGATAGACAACGTTTCCGTGAAGACGGGTCCCACGATAAAGTATCTGGGACTCGTCTTGAATAGCACGTGGAGGTTTCAGAAGCATTTTGATCTTCTGGCCCCCAAGTTGGGCAGGATGGCCAACATGTTGGGCGGCCTCTTGCCCAACCTCGGTGGCCTCAAAAGGAAGGCACGGCGGCTGTATTCCGGCGTCGTCCACTCCATGGCCCTTTACGGGGCCCCGGTCTGGGCAAGCGCAATGACGACCAACCAGCGCATAACAGCGCTTGGATACCGCGCTCAGCGATGGTTCGCCATCCGTCTCGCCCGGGCCTACAGGACGATGTCGCATATAGCCGCCACGGCTCTGGCCTGTCTCCCTCCGCTGGGGCTTCTTGCACAGATGCACGCCAAGAACTATTGGCGTGTCAAGGAACTCTGGAGTGGGGAAGACAAGGAACATCTGGCCAGGGCCATAGGTTTGGCGCGAGCACAGGCCCGTCAACGCCTCCTCTTGAGGTGGAACCTTCACCTGGAGGGGGCGACGGGCCGGTTGGGACGGAGGGTCGCCGAGATTATCCGGCCCCATCTACAGGAATGGGTAGACAGGGCCCGCAGAGAGTTGTCTTTCCGAACAACGCAGGTACTCACCGGCCATGGATGTTTCGGTGAGTACCTGCACAGGATTGGTAGGAAGCTTACCTCCCGCTGCCACCACTGTGATGCCGAGGTGAACTCGGCGCAACACACCCTGAAGGAATGTCCCTCCTGGGTGAAGGAGCGCCGAGTCCTAGTCGAGGTGATGAGTGCGGACCTCTCTCCCCCGGCCCTTATCAGGACCATGCTTGGAGGAGATGAGGGGTGGTCCGCCGTCACCTCCTTCTGCGACACAGTCGTGTCGCAGAAGGAGGGGACAGAACGTAAAAGAATGGGCGAAGCCGCCTCTCGAGATAGGGAGAGGCGCCGAAGAAGAAGGAAAACGGCGCCTCTCCCACTCGCGCATTTACGCGGAATAAAAGGACGGCGCATCCGTGGGCGGGGAGGGGACGTCACTGTTGCCGTTCCCTCCCCCGGGGTACCTGTGGGTGCGCCCCCCCTCCAATGCCGCCGGGCTCTTCTGGCGGCAATCGCCAGATGGCGGAGGGTGATAATAATAAGGGGCGCCTGGTCAGGCGATGAAGACGCGCCTTAAGGCGTAACTCCTCCCCCGTGACAAGAAGTTGTGAAAATTTTAGTGGGTAAGCCCCCCTCGGCGGTTAATAGCGAGAGGGGAGAGTCCCACACTACCCCTGAGAAAGTCCCGTATTCCCCGGGGGTGTGCGTAATACATTTCCTCTGCCTTAAAAAAAAAAGGTTTACAATGTAATGATAATCTTGGAGTAATTTCACTAATTTCGCTATTCGCTTTCTATAGTAGATACATGTGGTCTTTGTTAAGATACTCTTGCTTTTTGTTCGAGATCATGTCGTATTTTAATGTCAGGGTATCTTAATTTGTTTATTTTTTTAAATAAAAATATTATAATTGTTATTATAATTATGATAATTATGCCGCTCAGAGTGGTAGTATAAACTAAATGTTTATAGTTTGTAAATATACTGGAGTTTTCTAACTCTTTTTACGTTTGTGTTAATTCTTTACTTAAGTCGGTTAATTCTGTCGGATTTTGAATAATTTTTTTTCGTCTTTAGTCGCAGTATTGTATTATTTATTGTGTCCATTTGTTCTTTTGCTATGATTATATTATATTCCGGTATGTATGTTTCTATTTATCTTCTATTCTTGTGCTTGTATTGTTATTTCGTTTATTATTAATTTACATTGTTCCTTGAATCTTTTAGTTCCTGTATTCTTGATTTTGCTGTAATAATTTTTATTTTTACATTGAATATGTATGTTTTGTTCATTCCAGGTAGAATATAACCATGTGTTTCTCTTTTTTAGTGCGATCACTACTGTGTGGTTGGCGAGAACATATTTTGTGTGACAATTTACCGTCTTTTCTAAAGTCATGTACAGATGGACTTTGCATGGTGAGTCCGCTTGAATTTTATATATCGGATTCCCTTGTCCACAAATATAATGATCGCTAATTTTCTTACAATCTTGTAAGTCGTTGTCGCTTATCACTAAATATAAATTCGCTTCTTTATTAATCGCAATTTTATTATAAGTAATTTCGGTCCATGCAAATATGTCGTTTCCCGTGTATAGCGGAAGAACGTTTAGTATATCGTAAGTAGGATATGTTATTAGTGGTATCCTGAATACTGTAAAAATATTTCCTTTTTGGTAATACGCATTTAGTGTTATAAATTTTTCAATTTCCAGCCAATTTTTTGTTAAGATTCTAAATTGTGAGTTCTGCGGTATACGAATTGTCGCTTCTTTTATTTGCGAGATGATATCATCAATGGGTGTTATTTGTATTGGTAAGTACCCTTATTTAATGTTATTTAAATAAGTTAGTATGTCATTTTGGTCTTGTATTAAATTTTTCAAGGCTGCGTCAAGTAATGTAAAGTGTTCGTCCAAATGTTGTCGTGAAACAAGTTCTGTTTGTGAGTCACCTATTTGTGTTATGCTGTCCCATATTGTTCTTTCATTCTTTTGTATGATGTTTTCTAATTCTCCTATTGTTACGCTTAGTATCTTTAGTTGATTTGTTGTCGCGTGTTTTAATGTTTCTTGTCTATTTTCTAGTAGTTGAAGTTGTTCGTTTATAATTTTGTCGTCATTTGCGTCCATTGTGCCGAAAAGAGATTTGGCTAACATACCTATACCGTCTAGTAATCCGCGTCGGCAATCTGATATTATTGAATGTATTTCGTAAATTTGATTCATTATTTATCGTGTTCGGTCTAGTCGTGTTTTTACTATTTCGTATAGATTGTTAAATGTTTTCCCAGTTTTTGTTGTTATTCCTTGTATATCACAAATTTTCTTTTTGTATTTTCAAGGTACTTTTCTAATTGATCTACATGATCGTCGCATGTCTAGTGTTTTCAAATTTACTTTAATAAGTATTTTCCAAATGGATGCAATTTGGTATAACTGACCTTGTTTGTCGAAATATATGCCCGGTGTATATGTAAACTTTTGGATTTCGTATGGAGATTTTTCTTGTACTTCGTCCGTCATGAGTCCGGTGCTCTTCATCAGGATAAGCGTTCTGTAATTAGATCATGGGTATTGCTTTCAGAAATTGGATGCGTTGCTTTGCACAGCAAAATGTTTTCTTTCTGTTTAGATACGTATACTTTCAGTTTCTTTTCAACCGTTGCTTTGTACGGACGTAATAGCGAAAAGTAAAATGTTATGCCACAAATATGTTTCTCTTTGCCCTGTAGTAGTGTTATTATTTTTTGTTTTTATTTTGTGTTTTGCGTCGAAAGAGAAAAAAATATATATAATTATATGTAAGGTGCTATTTTATAGGATAGGTATGCTGAGTGTGGAGTTCGTATATACGGTCAATCTCAAGAATTTTCGGAAGTCTCGACGTCCGGGTCCTTTAACCTTTCGTGAATGGAGGTTGTTTCTATTCCCGGTAGTTTTGCCGCCTATTGGTCGCGGTAGAGGCGTGATCCAGCCCGGGATCTGGACGCTCAACTGAAGGTAGAGGTCATGGGAGATCTCTCAGGATTTATCCCTCTTCTGTACTTTATGCAACACGCGGGATACGTCTCAGTACTAGGTGAGTACTTTCTATTGTTCTATATATAATTTTAATCGATTTGCGTGGACACGTAGGGTTCTCTGTCCCCTTTTTTATAATTTTCATTCGAATGTGTATTTACTATATCATAAGATCCTATCCAAAGGAAGTCAAGGTTTTTCGATCGTCCTCTTCTTACGGTTTCGTCGAATAATAAGACTTGGTCTCCTACTTGATAGTTTATTTCGTTTTCTTGTCATAGTATTTTTTACTTTTTTCTTTGCTTTTCTCAGGTCTTCTTTTGCTATTTTGTTGGTTGCTCTTAATTTTTGTTTTATTTCTTGAGCGTAATCATCTATTGTATATGTAAATTTTGGAGGTTGAATTAGTGCAGTTGATATATTTGCTTGATGTCCATGTATCAATTCGAAAGGAATGTAATTCGTGCTAGAATAAGGTGTCGTATTATATGTAAAAATAGCATATGGTATCCAATCGTCCCAGTTAGTCTGGTCTTCTTTGATATAGTGGCGTAGATATTCCGTAAGCGTTCGATGAACGTCCGTGAACGTTCGAATGCTCCATTACGTTGTGGATGGTATGCTGTTGTTTATATTTTTTCAATTTTTAATAATTTATAGACTGTTTTAAAAATATTGCTTAGGAAATTTGTTTCTTGATACGTCAGAATTTTATCTAAGATTCTGTATTCTAATACGATTTTTTCTACAAACTCTCTTGCGATCGTTGATGCTTCTTGGTTTAGTATTGGTATTGCTTTACTAAATTTTAAGTTATCCTGAAAAGTTAATAAATACTTGTTATCTCCTTGAGTTATCATCAGTGGACCTACTATATCTAGTGCGCATTTTTCAAATGGTTTCACTGGTGTATCTGTAATTATCATTGGCGATTTATTTTTTCTGTGTTGCCTTATTTCTTTGACATAGGTCGCATTTATTTATATATTTAGTTATATCTGCTGTGATACTTTTCCTATTATGTTTTAATCGTATTCTTTTTAGTATTCTCTGAATTCCTTGATGTCCTCCTAAAAATGCGTTATGATATTTGTAGAGTATTTGTTTCTTTTTTTCTTCCGTATATTCTCGGATATTATCTTTCTCATTTTGCTCATCTTCTGTTTCATATGATATTTTTTCTTCATCGGAAGTTTTTTTGTTTGTGTTTAATATAGATACTAGCAGATTTCTACTTAATGCGTTAGTTACGTTTGTTTTTCTAGCTTTGTATACAATTTCACACAATCGTATTCTCCTAATTTTAATCTCCAACATATCAATCGCGATCCTGGATTCGTTACATTAAATAACTATACTAATGGTTTATGATTCCCTTATAGAAATATCATACTAAAAATCATTAATAATTACTTATTATCCAGTATTTTTAATACTGAAAATAAGTAATTATCAATGATTCTTAGTATGATATTTCTATAAGGGTTAGTCACTATTTTAAATTTGGCTCCATAAACGTATGGTCTGAAATGTTTTACGGCCCATATTATTGCCAACAATTCTTTCTTTGTTGTATTATAGTTTCGTTTTGCTTTTGATAATGCTCTACTTGGATAGGCTATTGGATTATCTTTTCCTAACTGACCTTGTGATAAAATGACTCCGATTGCGTAGTCAGATGCGTCCGTAGTAATGATGAATTCTTCTTCAAAGTTTGAATATTTTAATACAGGTGTGGTAGGTAATTTTTCTTTAAGTTTATCAAATGTTATTTGTTGTTCAGGTCCCCATTAAAAAATCACGTTTTTTCTTGTTAGCATCGTTAGAGGTCATGCAATTTTAGAAAAATTTTCGATAAACTATCTGTAGTACTCGGCTAATCCTATGAAGGATTGGATATGCTTAATCTTTGTAGGTACTGGAAAATTACGCCATCTAATTTCTTTGGATCTGGAAAAATCCCGTTTTCTGAAATGATATGTTCTAGATATACGAGTATTACTTCTTTCCGAAAAAATTCGCATTTATCCGGCTCTAGTTTTAGATTGTAATACCGTATTCTTTGTAATATCGTATTCTTTGTAGTACATCTATAAGTCTTTTGTTATGATTTTCGAGACTATTACCATAGATGACAATATCGTCTAAATATACTAAGCATTTGATTTCTTGTAGACCAGCTAATACGGAATTCATTAGTCTTTGAAATGTCGCTGGTGTATCTTTAGTCCAAAAGGCATTCAATTGAATTCATATTGTCCTATTGTGTTGAGAAAGCAGTTTAATTTTTATCTTGCTCTGTCATTGATATTTGATGATATCCAGAAGCTAAATCCAGAGTGGAAAAATACTTAGCGTTTCCTAATCTAAAATATCGTTGATGTTTGGTAATAGGAAGGAGCCTCCTATTGTTAAGTCATTTAATTTTCTAAAATCGACCACTATTCGTAGTTTAGTTTTCCCCGATGCGTCAGTTTTTTTTTTTGGTACGACTAATAACGGTGCATTCCATTGACTTGTGCTATGTCGTATTATTTTATTATCTAACATTTCTTTTATTTGTCTATTAACTTCTTGTTTATGCGTTTCGGGTAAACGGTACGGTCGTATGTTTATTGGTGCTGCGTCAGCTCGTGTGGTAACTTGATGCTCCACTACTGTAGTATGAGTGAGGCTATCTCCTTCCAGAAAAAATGTGTCGTAAAATCTTCACATATTTCATATATCATTTTTCTTTCTTCATTATTCAAATGTTGTAAGCATAATTGTTTTAATTTTTCTGCTTGTGCCGATTGCTTGCTGTTTTTCTGTTTAGTAAATAAGTTTATTTTTATCGTATCGTCGTCCGTCATTTCTTCTAAGGTTACGTACGGTGTGACTATTTCTATAGTGTTTTCAATAGTATTTACCAGGTATGTAAATATGAAACCGGAATTTTTGTATAGAAAATACACGTTTATTGTATGAAAATAATAAAAAATATTTTATTCGAAGTATTGCCCATCGCTAGCTATACATTTTTCCCACCTGTCTGACAATTTGTGGATGCCACGCTAAAAAAACTGCTTTTTTGAGACAAACCAGTCATCGAGCCATTTTCGTACATTTTCGTAAGAAATGAAGCGCTACTTAGCAAGTGCGTGTCCCATCGATACAAATAAATAGTAATCGGACGGAGCTAAGTCTGGTGAGTAAGCCGCATGCGAAAGTATTTCCCAACTAAATGCCTCAATCGTTTCCTTGACTAGTTTGCTGTGATGGTGCATTAACATGAAGCAAAATCACTTTGTGTTGCCCTTTTTTATATTCTAGTCGTTTTTCACGCAAAGCTTGATTCAAATCGATCATTTGTTGTCGGTAGCGTTCAGTATTAACGGTTTGGCCAGGTTTTAGCAGCTCATAATAGATCACACCCTTCTGATCCCACCAAACACAGAGCATTGTCCTCCGTCCATAGCGATTTGGCCTTGCAGTCGATGTCGATGGTTCGCCTGGAGTTACCCATGATCTTTTACGTTTAGGATTCTCAAAATATATCCACTTTTCATCGCCAGTCACAATTCGATGGAGAAATGACTTTCTTTTGTACCTGGCGAGCAGCATTTCGCAAGTGGTTTTTCGGTTTTCCTGCTGTCTTTCATTCAGTTCATGTGGAACCCATTTTCCCATCTTCTGGATCTTTCCCATGGCTTTCAAACGTATGGAGACGGCTTCTCGTGTCACATTTAATTGATCCGCGAGTTGTTGTTGCGTTTGAGTGTCATCCTCATCCAACAATGCTTGCAATTCGCTGTCTTCAAACTTTTTCGGTGGTCTTCCACGTTCTTCGTTTCTCAAAATCGCCACTTTTTTAAACCACTCAAAGCACTGTGATTTACCAAGAGCATGCTCATCGTAAGCTTCAACAAGCATTCGATGCGATTCTGCAGCAGTTTTCTTCAAATGGTAACAGAAAATCAATGCTGTCCGCAAATCGTAGTTTCCAGACAAAATTCGACATGTTCAATGCTATTATAAACTATGCTGTTGTATGAAACTTGTATTGTTGTGAGTTGAAAATCTTTGTCAGAGATATCAACAAGGAAATGGCGCCAATGACGCGGTTTGACGGTAAGTACATTGACAGCTAGGGCCAACTATGGGCAAATTCCGGTTTCATATTTAAAGACCTGGTATTTTTGCGGTTGCGGAGCACTTATAGTGCTACTATTGCTTTGATCAAGCAATTTCCAATAAAAATTCCTGGCAAAATTTCTTCTGCCGGAATAATTGCTTCTTTATTTGAATCTACTGTAGCCTGTATTATATTCTCACTACGAGCGGGAAGGCTATGGATTTGATATGGTATCAATGGCAAGTTTTGTCTGGAAATTTTCATGGTCTTTTCCTTATACTCGAACTTGGCATGATGTGCTTGTAGGAAATCTATTTCTAATATTCCTTCACAGTCTATGGGGAAATTGTTCCTTACTACATATAGTTCCATTTTTCGTTGCTGCTTTCCTAAGTTTACTGAAGTATTTATTTTTCCCAGTGTATAGGCTTGATGTCCGGTGATACCCGTTAGAGTTAGCTTTTCTCCAATCATTGGGGTATCATCCTCCCTCTAATGTCTTTATTTTTACTAAACTTATGGCTGATCCTGTATCTACCAGAAACGGAATTTTCCGTTGTTTTGCTTCCTTTATTGGTAATATTACTAGATCGAATGAAGCATTATTTCGCATATTCTCTTTGACTTGGTTGACGCGATAATCTTGTACTCTACTTTGTCTATTTTTATTTTTGTCTTCCTACTTATTTCTAGTTCCTGTCATTCTAAGAGTTGATAATCTTTATTATACTAATCAGTATTAGTAGAAGTGACAGTCACTGTATGCGGTAGTCTTCGCTGATTATTCACGATTTCGGATTTCCCGTTTGGCTTACCGCGCAATTTCCAGCATTCGTTGCTATTGTGACCATTCTTTTTACAATAAACGCAATGTTTGTGTACTGTGTTTATGCGCGTATTTTCGATCGGTTTTGGTAACATATATCGATGTGCATAACGGCTTGTTCTACATTCTTGTCCGACATGGCCTAATTTACCACATTTGTGACATTGCAGAATTTTTTCATTGCGTGTGTATATAGGGGGTTTAAATTTTGCAAAAGGTTTTCCGCTAAGCCCCTCTCTCTCTCTCTCTCTCCCCCTCTCTCTCTCTCTCCCCCTCTCTCTCCCTCTCTCTCTCTCTCCCTCTCTCTCTCTCTCTCTCACTCACTTGACCCTTCTTCCTTCTGTTCAGGTTTGGACACCGCGGATCGCACCGCTGCCACCAGATTTTGTTGTGCCCTTAGTAGCGCCGAGCACAACGGGATAGTTGGACTCTGGTGTTAGCGTGCAAATGGAGCGGGATGGTTACAGAAAATGAGTAGCTATGAATTTTAATAAAGAGTGCAATATAATTTATTTGAGCTTCCTTCTTATAACTCTTGAATAAATCTCTTGTTGTATTTGTATTTATACTTGTAACGAGGCGTTTCCCGCCTCGTTCCTGGTATAAGTGAACATCTCATCATTATATATATATCATAGTCAAATTATTCTAGTCTGTTTTCCTTTCGTTGTTCTCGACCGTTGTCGAAATAAAAATATATTTATATTACGTTCTCCCTGCTGTGCTTAATTTCGCGGCCCGACACCCGTTAGACTACTAGCACGCCGGGAGCCCGGTAGTCCTCCCGGCCGCCGCTACGCGGCGCGAACGCGAGGTTGAGGCAGCAACTCGCAGGTAAATTTCCGCGGCCGCCGCTATAAAAGGGGGGCTCGCGGAACCATCGAGACGAGTTCACCGCCGGTCTCCTAGGAAACCAGCACGGGAGCGTGACACCGCGAACTCAGCCTCTCGAGGCACACCAGTTCCAGACGACGACGTGCCGGGTTTCGGCCGCCGATCGAACTCAGCGGAGAGCGTGTCGGGCTTCGACCGTGACTCCCCAACATTGTTCCAGACGACGACGTGCCGGGTTTCGGCCGCCGATCGAACTCAGCGGAGAGCGTGTCGGGCTTCGACCGTGACTCCCCAACATTGTTCCAGACGACGACGTGCCGGGTTTCGGCCGCCGATCGAACTCAGCGGAGAGCGTGTCGGGCTTCGACCGTGACTCCCCAACATTGTTCCAGACGACGACGTGCCGGGTTTCGGCCGCCGATCGAACTCAGCGGATAGCGTGTCGGGCTTCGACCGTGACTCCCCAACATTGTTCCAGACGACGACGTGCCGGGTTTCGGCCGCCGATCGAACTCAGCGGAGAACGTGTCGGGCTTCGACCGTGACTCCACGACACACCGTTCCATACGACGACGTGCCGGGTTTCGGCAGGCGATCAAACTCAGAGGAGAGCGTGTCGGGCGTCCACCGCGACTCCACGACACACCGTTCCAGACGACGACGTGCCGGGTGCCCGGATCGCGGCTTGCCGCCACCGTGATCACCCGCCATCCCGAGTTGCACCGGCAACACCGATCGCACGCGCCTCAGCGCAATATACACGCCATTCACTGTACACTAAAGTAATAAACTCTCGTTGTAAGCTAACAAAATCGAGCGCATTACTGCCATCTCTCTCTCCTATTACGATCTTGGACGCCGGCGAGCTTACCCAAGCGATAAAAACCGAAAGGTAAACGAACGAGGCAAGAGAAGTAACCCCGTTACATACTTGTGTAGTTTTAACTCGTGTTATACTGTTTCGGTTAGCTTATCGTTATGCCTAACATTTACGTACTCGCGAGTCGGTTATCTCATATCCGAGATGTGTAACGCGCGCATTTTTTGACTGGACAGTTCTGCGGAATAGGTGGTCCTACTCTTTTCATATTATTCTTAAAATTAGGGTATTAAGTTACCGGCCTAATTACTCAACAGATAAAAAATGTATGGCGATGTTTTATGCAGCGCGTGCACTTTTGATTTGCTTGCCGTATTGCGCAGTGTTTGTTTATACATTTCGGCTGAAACGTCTTTTAACGTTTCATCATGGTTGTCCTACACAATATAATGTTTTATTGCAAATGAGGGATGGATACTTAATGGACAGTGTGAAGAGAAAAAACAATTTCATCAGTAAATTTTCCATTAAATGTTGCACTTTATATTACCTTTATTAAAATAATTTTTATAAACCTGTGTGTATGTCTGTGTGTGCGTGTGTGTGTAAAATTTTTACAATGTTTTTACAATTGTAGCAATTGGCGACATTTTTTACATTACAAGAAAATAAATTTTTACATTTTACAACAACAAATTAAGACACAATAATAAAAGTAACAAGATATCTTTGAAAAAAAAAACAAAGTCGACAACTTTTATAAGAACTTTTGTAAGACTACTTTTATAAGAACTTGAACAAAGTTTTCTCAGTCTAGAATCTGTAATATCCCGGTAGCCCAAAACACATGAAAGTGGGCGGATATGCGGTATACGGCGCGGAAGGATATGTCTGAAGCAGCGGTGCAGGATACGTCAGTGCCGGCGGCGGCGGAGGATACGTCGGCGGCGGCAGCGAAGGATACGTAAACGGCGGCAGCGAAGGATACGTCGGCGGCGGCGGTGGAGAACACGTAGCGAAATGCGTAGTGGGCGCGGGGAAATTGCGAGAAGTCCAGTGTATTCCGCCCCTACCCCTGCCTCTACGGCTCTGCATAATTTTTTTTCCTTGTTCACTGCCCGGCGCACTGATTCGTTTATCATCTGTAAAGAATATTATTTATAACTCAACATTATTTATCAATTGAAATTCATGCATTGGCAATATACTATTTAAAGTCCTGTGCTTCAAAATCCATGAATGCAAGCTCAATTAATGCATTTTGGCTAAAAAAGTAAGTTCCTAATTTGTTAAAATTGTATTTCTGCTATAGGAAGCAAGATATCAATTGTAAGAATGAATAAATTTTAGAAAAACAGATGTACAAAAAATTTATGCAGAGAATACTAATTAAAACAGAGTCATATTTTGCTTTAATAAATACTCTCTGCTTTATTTGCTGTACATCCATTTGTGTAAAATGTACACTGAGTGTTACAGAGTTATTGATGTTTGTGTCAATTGTAGCACATCATTTTATAGCTTATAGGGAATGTGACGTTGGTTCATATTGGTATTGCTCACAATCGATCGAATGTCAATGTATGATATCAAAGCTAGATCTTGCTGTGCAGCAGCAGAGGACGACGACAACAGCTGTGCAGCAGAGAACGACAAGTGCTATGCAGCAGAGGACGACAAGTGTTGTATAGCAGAGGACGAGAAAAAGAGGAGGAGCTCTTGCCATCGAAGGGGCTTCAGGATACCAAAAAATTGTCCACAAGCGGCCGGACACCGTTGACATCGTGCAATATACATGCAGAAGGGAATGCAGAAAGAAACGTGGTGACTGGGGAGGAAGGGGAAACTCCGGTGCTGCGCAAGGTAAATCTCGTGCTTATTTAATTTTTACCACATATGAAAAAGGGAACATAGTTTTATAGTTTAGAATCCTGTGCTTCAAAATGAATGAATGCATTCCAATTAACGCGTTTTAGCATAACAAGTTAGTTCCCAATTTGTTAAAATCATTGCTCTGCTGTAGGAAGCGAGATATCAATTGTAAGAATGAATCACTGCTAAGGCTAGGAAATGTGTTATAGCGAGGAATTGTAGCGATATTTGTATACTCTGTGCTGCAAATTTTAAAGAAACAGATGCACAAAAAATTTATACAGAGAATATTAATTAAAACAGAGTCATCTTCTGCTTTAATACTCTCTGCTTTATTTGTTGTACATCCATTTTTATACAATGTATTGTACTGAGCGCTACAGAGTAATTGATGATTGTGTCAATTATAATACATGTAACCGCGATGCGTCGCGTTCCGGATCGCTCGCCGATTCGGGTTCGTAGGAGGCGGAATAATTTTGGAAACAGTCGATTTAATAATTAACTGAATTGTATATTTAAAATCAATTAATGTTGTACATTAAATCCGATGTTGAATGTCGACGCCGTTGGTTTTCGTCGCTTTGTATACAATCTGCCAGAGGCCTTGTTTAGGCGATGGCTCGCGAGAAGCTGTGCGCGGTGCGCGGGACGCGGACGCGTCGAGAGTTCGTCTGTTGACGCTCTCAACTGTTCGCCTCTTTAATTCCTGTGTACAGTTTCTTGCGATTAGTTTCGCTGCTCTTCGATGCAGCACGGACTAGGCAGTAGGTCGTTGATGTTGCAGCGGAGCTGCGTGCGGGGTATCGCCTCGACGGCGGTACCTCAGATCTCTTATCGTGGTGTTTCAGCGCTATTTAGCTTGTGCTGTGCAGCGGTTCGCCTTAGTACGTGGAATCTAGCTTCGTATTTTATGAGACCGGCTCGTTCTAGCACGATCGTGAATGCGGTAAACCCGGTGCCGCGGATGGATGCCCTATGCGCCGCGGTGACGGAATGCTTCCGATCTTGCTTCTGAAGATCGGTTTCTAGTACTACAAATGCCGACTCGCGTCCCTGCAAGTCGACGACGTTGTGATCCTGCCATGGATTCTTATGACGCGGTGTCGAAGCTACGCTGCAACGGAGCGAAACTTCGACTATACGATAACGAGTTCGCACGCGGCGACTCGATAGCGGTAATCTCGCTAAGGCGAAGCGAGATCCGGTGAGCGGTGTGAAGGTTGCATTTAAGCGCTCTTCCGGTAGATTAATTCCAAGCTCTCGATGGCCGTGGAATCTTACGGATAACGGTAGTTGCAGTGCCGGCATCACAAATCCGTGAGCCGACAGCGGAGTGACTTTTGTCGCGTATCAGCGAACGGAAGTCCGCGAGGATCGATAGATGCAAGACTATCGACGGCACGTATCCGTGCGTCGATGGCGGAGTGATTTCTGTCGCGTATCCGCGAGCAGTAATCTGCCAGGAACGGTTTGGTCGGTACAGTATCGGTGGCACGTATTCGTGCACCGACGGCGGAGTGATTCCTGTCGCGTATCCGCGAGCAGCAATCTGCCAGGAGCGGTATTCGGTGCAGTGTCGGTATCACGTATCCGTGACTCGACGGCGTAGTGATTTCTGTCGCGTATCCGCGAGCAGAAATCCACTAGGAAGCGGTGTTTTGCGGTTCTCTTTCAAGAGCGGCGGATCGGAATCGGATTCTCTCGAAAGAGCGATGGATCGGATTTGATCTCGATCAATAATTCGCGGCATTTTATATCTTGCGAATCACACTTGATTCGCTGTTTACCGCAGGTGTTTGGCGGTCGCGCTGTTTACAGGACGCGTTGTCCTCCCGCGTTTCTTTTATCGCTCGCGTTGTTATGCGTTTCTTGGATTTTCTCGTAACCATATACGGATCGTTACATACATAATTATATTGCTTATGGGGAGTATGACGTTGGCTCATATTGCTATTGCTTACCATCTATCGAATGATATGCTTTATGTAATAGCAAATTCAGTTGCTTCCAGTAGTGCGCACTGAAGCTTGAACATTGTTCGCTCTTACATTTAAAATAGTGTTACATACAACTTTCAATATTTTTTAGACTGTGAAATGTTTTATACAGAATCCATTCTAAATGAAAGAATGAACAATGAACAAGCCTCAGTGACCATTACTGGAAGCAACTGAATTTGGTATTACGTAAAGCATAGCACATTCGATTGATTGTGAGCAATACCAATATGAGCCGTCACACTTCCTATAAGCTATAAAATGATGTACTACAATTGACACACACATCAATGACTCTGTAGCGCTCAGTGTACATTTTACACAAATACATATACAATACAATAAATTTACACAAATACATATTACACAAATACATATTACACAAATTACATTTTACACAAATACATATACATATACAATAAATAAAGCAGAGAGTATTTGTTAAAGCAAAATATGACTCTGTTTTAATTAGTATTCTCTGTATAAATTGTTTGTATATCTATTTCTCTAAAATTTGTATATGTACAGAGTATATTAATATCGCTACAATTCCTCGCTATGACAGATTTCCTAACCTTAGCAGTTATTCATTCTTACAATTGATATCTCGCTTTCTACAGCAGAGATACAATTTTAACAAATTACGAACTTACTTATTTAGCCAAAACGCGTTAATTGAGCTTGCATTCATGGATTTTGAAGCACAGGACTCTAAATAGTATATTGCCAATGCGTGAATTTTAATTGATAAATAATGTTGAGTTATAAATAATATTCTTTACAGATGATAAACGAAGCAGTGCGCCGGGCAGTGAACAGGGAAAAAAAATTCATTATGCAGAGCCGTAGAGGCAGGGGCAGGAGCGGAATACACTGGACTTCTCGTAATTTCCCCGCGCCCACCACGCATTTCGCTACGTGTTCTCCACTGCCGCCGCCGACGTATCCTCCGCTGCCGCCGTTTACGTATCCTTCGCTGCCGCCGCCGACGTATCCTTCCGCGCCGTATACCACATATCCGTCCACTTTCACGTATTTTGGGCCACCGGGATATTACAGATTCTAGACTGAGAAAACTTTGTACAAGTTCTTATAAAAGCAGTCTTACAGTTGTCGACTGTTTTTTTTTCAAAGATATGTTGTCACTTTTATTATTGTGTCTTAATTTGTTATTGTAAAATGTAAAAATTTATTTTCTTGTAATGTAAAAAATGTCGCCAATTGCTACAATTGTAAAAACATTGTAATAATTTTACACACACACGCACACACATACACACAGGTTTATAAAAATTATTTTAATAAAGATGATATAAAGTGCAACATTCAATGGAAAATTTACTGATGAGATTGTTTTTTCTCTTCACACTGTCCATTAAATATCCATCCCTCATTTACAATAAAACATTAGTTTAAATACACCCTTATTCTTTTTCATAGCAAATAAATATTATATTAATATTCCACCTTATAGTGGAAAGATATTAATATAATAATATTTTTCTGCTATAAAGAGAAATAATATTGTATGTAGAATATTTTCTCCTACAGCCATATCCAACAATACTCCTCCTTGATTCGCTACTTGCTTTGGGCATCAATATACTTCAGACTTGATAGACTGATGTACGTAAAATTTACATCTGTTGAAAGTATATTATATCACGAAATGCAAAGTCGAAAAGAGCATGATAAACAGCAATTATAATTAACTTTTTGTAGTTTTTATTTTTCTTTCATATGGCTGCATATCATAGCAAATATTTTTACAAAATAAAATTGCAGATATCTGTGAATGGAGATACAGCCAATATAATTTGAAAAAGAACATGAAATTTTAATTTTCTCATATGTACGATGTCATATATACCTAACCAGGTATTATGGAATCGATAAAAATTGATTTTGGTCAGAATCTAACCGTTTTTCTAGAAAACACAATACAATTGTTGGAAATAACAGAATGATTCCGATTATAACAGATTCCGACGAGTTCCGATGGTACTCTGATAGCGCCCCATATTTTCGCTTCGTATACAAAATTCTTTGTACGTAGATAAAAAATTAAAGTGCATAGCCATACAGAAAACATTACAGAATATTATGAGGCTTTTAGATAACGATTTCAAGGGCTACACTAAACAAAAAGTTTGAACTACGAATATGTTGCACGCGTGCTGGCGTATATGTGGTCATTAGAGCTCATTTACATAAAACATCTAGATAGAGTACCGATTTATCACATGCGAATCAGATGCACATGCAAAAATCCACCGTGTCAAAGTGCACTACAGCATTATAAATCCTCCACATTACACGAACTGATGGGCTGCATAAAAAAATTATAATAACTTCGAAGTGGTTACTTCTGACGCTTCTTATTGGCTATCACGACAAAGTAGTAATCTGCACCCTTATAGAAATATCATACTAAGACTCATTGATAATTACTTATTTTCAGTATTAAAAATACTGGATAATAAGTAATTATCAATGATTCTTAGTATGATATTTCTATAAGGGCATGCTGCGTCCTGAGATCTGATTCTCAACATCGTGCGAATAAAATGAGCATGTAAAAATTAGTATTATATATAACGTGAACTAAACGATTTTCACTTGCGCATCTCATTCATACGATGTCGAGAATCGGTACTCTACATCTTATGTAAGTGAGTCCTAATAACCAGATATACGCCAGGGGAGCGGTGCACTTGGACACGGTGCATTTGGACACAGCCAATCACAGCACCGTGTGATTAGAGACATTTGTAGGATCCCTTGGAACAGCGACTTGTGATTGGACTGTGTCCAATTGCCCCGTGTCCAACTGATATACACCCATACGCCAGCACGCGTGCAACTAATTCGTAGTTCAAACTTTTCCTTTAGCGTACCCTTATAGAAATATCATACTAAGAATCATTGAT
>NW_022639585.1:747441-747689 GCF_010583005.1 Odontomachus brunneus | reverse complement strand
TTCAAATACAGCTTTTAATACTCAAGTATTTCAATATTTAATGTTACAAATCCTACCTTATGATTAATTTCAATACTTAAATATTGATATGTAATACATCGTCCAGTGATAAAATACTTACGCAGAAGGTTGTCAATATTTAAATACTAATATATAATATAATACTTTGCTAAGTGGTGAAATACTTACGCAAAGTACTGTTAAGATTTAAAGTATTAACCCAGACAGCATACAATATTAGTAAGTTA
>NW_022639585.1:746907-747231 GCF_010583005.1 Odontomachus brunneus | reverse complement strand
TTACGATTCTGCAATAAATTAACAATAAAAATACCACGTTTTCATTGTTAATACGCGAAATTAGTCTTAAAACAAACTTCTCATTATTTTTTATTACTCATTAATTACTTCTCAAGAAACTGCTTTTAGCGTAACCCAGGAACAACGTCGTGGACGTAGCAGTTTTCTGTTCCCTTCGGGGTGCTTGATTAACGTGAGTCCCCTCGCCTCTCACAATTCGGGGTGCTTGAACGTGTGGTGACCCAACCAGTGAAGGCAAGGTCGTGTGGTGACCCAACCAGTTAAGGCAAGATTGCATTGTTAATAGCTCTCTCCGCATGGAAA
>NW_022639585.1:746112-746897 GCF_010583005.1 Odontomachus brunneus | reverse complement strand
AGTAGTGACCCAGCCAGTGAAGGCAAAGTCAAGTAGTGACCCAGCCAGTGAAGGCAAGGTCGTGTGGTGACCCAACCAGTTAAGGCAAGATTGCATTGTTATCAGCTCTCTCCGCATGGAGGAGATGCTCAAAGTGTGCACCATTATTTTCTAAGGATAACAGTAATCGACAGCGAAAGTTACGTTGTACATTTTCTAGCATTAAAGGAGTTATAGCTTCACAAGCTCTTCTTATTCTTTCCATCATATTCAATCTTGTCGTTGGAGCTTTACTATACACTGCATCTTTAACGTATCCCCATAAAAAGAAATCAAGGGGGTTCAAGTCCGGTGATCTCGGAGGCCACAGAACTGGTCTACCCCGTCCTATCCACCGATTTGGGAACCTTTGATTCAAAAACATCCGTACAATACGAGCATAATGAGCAGGAGCACCATCTTGTTGATACCATAAATTTAGTCTAACTGCAAGGGGAACATTCTCTAGGTATGCTGGCAAATCATTTTCGAGGAATTCTAAATACATTGGACTATTAATTGGACGTTCAAAAAAATGAGGTCCAATGACTTGGCCATTGCAAATGCCTACCCATACAACTAAACTCCAACGATGTTGATTAAGCACCTCACGATACCAATGTGGATTTTCTGGTGACCAATAGTGGCAATTATGCCTATTGAGACTACCATTGCTGATGAATGTTGCTTCATCACTGAAACAAACATTACTAAAAAAATCTGGATTCTGATCTAACATCTCAAGAGCCCATCTACAAAATTGTACT
>NW_022639585.1:743643-744202 GCF_010583005.1 Odontomachus brunneus | reverse complement strand
TATATATATATATATATATATATACAGAAAGAGAGGAAAAATTATGAAAATCTATATTCAAAATATTATTAAAATATAGAAATATCTAAGTATCTAAATATTTTCCATAATATTTATTGTAAACAAAAAATTAATATTGTAATTTGTAAATATTTCTATAAATATTGCATATGAAAAAAATAAATATAATTATTTATAATTATTAAATTAATAAAAAAATAAGAAAATCGAAATTTAAATTGGTAATGTACGTTAGAAAAAAATTCTTTAAATGAAAAAAATATATTTTGTTACATATAATTTTTTAACTTAAAAAAATATTTGTTAAATTTTAGAAAATATATAATAAATATAAAGAAATATTTTTTTAAATTTGTAAAATAAGCTGTAAAATTATGAATTGTAACGAGACACCTCTCCCGCTACCGTTTCGTAGTAGTTAGAGGGTAATATAGGTTCTAATAATGTATATAATTTGTATAGTGTAAATAGTTAATAGTTTGTACAGTTTCTTTTGTTATATATATATATATATATATATATATATATATATATATAT
>NW_022639585.1:741110-743259 GCF_010583005.1 Odontomachus brunneus | reverse complement strand
GGATGCGGCGAGATACGATTCGCGAGTGTCACGGTCGCACGTCGGCCGAAGGCATCTTTCTTTCCGCTGCCGCTTTCTGTACGCTGATTTGTTGAGACAAAATAATTAATTTCTCAAAAACTATTGCGAATATCGCAAAACGGCACAGGACTTTCTTGCTCACCTCAATCCGTTCTACGTTCTCACCAAGGGTCATCATGGGACTTCGGGACACCCTGTACATATATCTATATATACATATATATTTATCTAGTCATCTAACTGCCGCTAACGTCGAACCTCTCCCCTCCAGTCACCACGAGCCTCGGCGTGCGCTAACTCGGTGCGGCGCCGCTACGTGGCGCCAGGCGGTGACCGCGGCCTCTTCTCGCGGTTAAATTTCGCGAGCCGACACGATATAAAGGGGACACTTAGCCGCTACCGACAAGAGTCGTCGACCGGTCTCATCCGAGATTGGTTAGGGAGAATATCCCTGACGACGCTCTCCTGGTGACGAGTTGTCGATTCAACCGCCACCGCCTCGGTATTAGCGACTATCGCCGTCGACCTCGTCCACACCTTCAATACTCGGTCGACTGGGTAGACCCCTGAGTGTCTAACATCGAGTTGTCGAATCGCTTGTAGAATTTCAAGCGAATTCATTTTGGTAGGATAGAGGCGTATGTAAAGTATTTACCTTGGGTAATGATCACTGTTATCGTTTCGTCGTCCGTTCTATCTTCCGTTGTTTTCGCTCCTTCGACGGTTCTCTTTGCGGCTTCCTCCTACGAAAGCTTTGTTGTTGTTGTTTGGGGTGGGCTGAAATTATAGCAAAAATCTGCGCTATGGTCGGACGACTCCTCGCTCACTTCACTGATGCTGCTGAGCCTGTCCACCCCCTGCTCCTCCTCCTCCTCCTTCTTCACAACCTGCTCCCACTTCTTCAGCTCTCCGTTTTTCTCTCCGTACCGCTCTCGCGCGTTTAACCACTCTTTTAATTTAGCCGCGTTGTTTAAGGTGCAATGAAAATCAGAGTCCCACACTGTTGCATGATAGCCGTGATATATGCACCTTATTTCGCGCTCGCTCGATGGCAAACATTTGAAGGAGGGAGAGATTTCCTCGAGATTATATACCTCTCTCCCTAGTAAATTACGCAAATAATCCGTTTTCTCTCCGCCCCTGGTGTAAATACGTCGGGCGTTTCTGGATATTTCGCGCAAGTGCTGGAACAAATATTCCGGATCGGTCTCTCCGTTACACCATTCGATCCCGTGATAATTTTTTGTGAGCCAGTAATTTTGCCGTCTTGTCTTCTCCTTCAATGTGCCAAACGGATATTGCTGTCGTAAAATCCAGTGCCCGGTGTATGCTGCCCGGTGTAACTGCGACAACGGCGACTTCTTTAGCCGTAAAGTTATCGTCGTTATCCCGAAAAGCCTGCACGTCGATGACTAATTCCATATTCACCTATTTCCAACGTTCGCCGAGATCGTTTATTTCGCACAAGTTGCCGCGTTAAAGTCTCGAGGAGAAATGTCTAATCTAGCCCCGGGGTTTAAGTCGGGTTTTGACCGCAGTTTTCAACGGCGTGCTATTTCCCACGTCCCCCGATTATATTAATGCCGCTGCGTAAAGCTTCTTTTCCAACAGCGCGTAAAGCGCCGGTCAAATAAGGAAACGCTCGTCTAAATAGCCCTCCGAGAAAACTTCCGATACCGTGACCGCGCTGGTACGGCGAACCTACGAAAATACGGGGAATTCCACCACCGCGGTCGCCCCCGGTCTGCGCCTCGTAATATTCCTGGTAATGATTCATATCGCGTTATAATATCAAATTCTCTTTAATCGCAACGCCTAAAGTGCAAGGTCACTGTCAGCGTCCCAAATTGCTCTCCCCCGTTTGATCTCTTATATCTATTTCTATCGTTTGAAAACAAGTCAAGCGTAGAGGGATGTAATTAGTGTGTGAAAAATTCTTTGTGGCGTTACAACCAAAAATGTGTCTGTCGAGCGAGTGCTCGACCGGGACCACTCGAAGAAAAGGAGTAGAGACATCCCCCGATACGTAAGGCTCACAAATGTCGTAATAAAGGAAGAGTTTATCGGGAATACCTCGCGCGATGCTACCAGGCGCGTCGGACGCGAGTTCCCGCGTTGTCGACGAAAC
>NW_022639585.1:734892-741100 GCF_010583005.1 Odontomachus brunneus | reverse complement strand
CGTAACACTCGCCGGCTACATCAAAGTGGCGGAATGACGGGTGTGATTGTAGGCGCGCACGATATCCTGCAAAATATCGATGTAACGATGCGTATTCCGAGTAAAATAGCGCCACATTCGTTCCTTGAGCGTCCTATTGAAGCGCTCGATTACAGCGGCTTTGACATCGGGATTTCGTGTTACGCGAAAACGTATGTCCTTTTCTTTCAAAAAGTTTTGAAAGGGACGCGCGAGGAATTCTTTTCCCTTGTCTGTCTGTAGATACACAGGTAGCCGTCCCTCGTTCCTCGAGAGCACGCGACGGAGTGCCGCCGTCACGCTAACACCTGTTTAGTCACGTATCGCTTCCACCCAGACGTATTTGCTGAGCATATCGATAATCGTGAGCAAGTAGTCATCGTTGTAGTTTTTGAAATTGCGAAGCTCGATCAAATCAGCCTCCCACACGTCGTCAATATTCATCACGTTGTAATGTAAGCGGGGAAATTTGCGTCGTATCGGTCTGTGCAGCGTGTACGCGTCTTGTGACTCGAGCCAAATAATAATTTCGTTTCGATTGAAATCCGTCTCGGCGACGCGCGAAAGATTTTCCATGGCTGAGTACCCCGCATAGTGCGCGGGATTATAATATAATTTTTCCAGCCTCGTCATTCCAAAAGGTTACAATCCAACAATCGTCTCTTCCTTGCGAATTTAGAATCTCTGTCACTCACGCGCGTTTTATTCTTCTTGTTGTTGCTGGATATAAACATCTCGTTGTCCCGTTCCTCTTCGAACGATGTCTCACCGGATCCGCGTTTACCGGCCGCCACCCTTGTCCCGGGAAAAGTTACGTTTTTACGCGCCGATGACGACGACGACGGACCTTCGAGAATATACGCGTTACTGTCCAAAGGTTCTCGGAGATTCCAATTTAACAATCGCCTCTTCCTCGCGAGTTTGGAATCGCGGTCACTCACGAGGGTTTTGTTCTTGTTACCGTCGCCGGTTATAAACGCCGAGTATCCTTCATCGTCGCGCTCATCTTCGAGCGATGCTTCGTCGAACGCGCGTTTATCCGCTCGCGCTCTCGCTCTTGGAATAGGGGTGCTACTACGTGCCGCTAAATCATCGAGAATAGAAATGCTATCGCGCAAAGGCGATTCTTCGGTGAAAATCTGGCGAATGCTCTTCTCTTGTAATTCGCGATTTCCCACGAATTCGGGAGGAGTAGCTATATCGCGCAATAGTCGAGCGAATCGGCCTCTCCCCGTCGCTTTTAAGGTTTTTCTCTCGCGTACCGCATCGTTCACGAGTTCGGCGATGTTCGTTCCCCTTAAAACGTTCCCGTCTATACTCACGACCCCTTGTCTGTCCCAGCTTATTCTAACGGGCACCGCCACATCGCATAAATGTCGCAATAGCTTGCGCGCTTTACCGCGATAACTTACTACTGGATTTTATCCAGTATTCCTTTGATGCTTTTCTACTCGCCGCGGCGTCCACGACGGGGGGCTTCGCCGACGGGGCGGGTTAATGCGCCCGCGTTACCTTCATCGATACGCGCCTCCGTCGGTGCGTCCTCCTCCTCCGCTTCCCTCGTCACTTTCTCACGATGACGACGATCGAGCTGCGGTTCGTCATCGAGGACGTTGTCGTTTCCGTCGTCTTCGGGATGATTGTTTTCGGCAACGTCGTCGTCATTGCTAACGCCTACGTTTTCGCGGGTTTGTTGATTTTTTTCTTCTTCTCGGAAAAATGCAGGTAACGTTAAAGCGCCTCTCTGTACAATTCCCATTTCTCGCGATCCGGCATCGTTGAGTCGAGAATTCGTCTCATCTCGGCGTCGAGTCGCGACAAAATGGTTTCCGGAGTGCGTACGGTATTTTCACCGGATCCCGCGTCGTTATTCGCCGAAACGGCGGAAAACACGGCGGGTTGTTGTTGTTGTTGTTGCTGTAGCTGCTGCTGCTGCTGCATTCTCGCGAGATTTTCCGCAGAAACCAAAACCATCTTTCTTGCTCTTTCCATGATTCATCCGCGCGAGCGTTCGATTTAATTAATTTCGTGATCTGCCGATAACGCTCGATAGAATAGCACCGAGTATGGGTCCGATCAGGTAAGGTAAGAATCCCCCTCTTTGCACGATAATTTTCCTCTTGGCTTTCAAATTAGTGCGTTTACTAGCGATATTCCGCAGCGCGGTTTTGTACCTGGACAAACGATTTTTTTGCCGCTGGTCGAGCGGTACGTTACCTCTGAGTGTGTTGAAAGCGCATTCACAGATACAGGCGATGAAATCGTTACCTGCGCTGCGTAAGAAGGAGGTCCGCTCTTTTTTTGTTAAATAGCACAGTGCTTTCAGAAGGCAGACGTTTTTCAGGCCGATGGAGTGACATGCGATACTCGTCACTCTATCGCTACTCCCGCGTTTCGATGTCATCGCGAAGACGCAACTGTCGCGATTCGGGTGAGCGTGTAAAGTTTTATACGTAATTTCCCGAAGATCTACGCGGGACGTAAACATAATGAGCGTTATCCGTGGGAAAGATGCACGCGCGAAATCAATATTCGTCGGGAATGGACTGTTTCAAATCGAGTAGCAAATATCCGTGCGGTCGCGAAGTAGCGTCGTAGTACGCCTCTTCCAGAAACTTTGGATCATCCGGATAAACTTGACGCGCCAAGTGGCGAATTTGCGCGCGATCGCGAGGATTTTTGAATACCACAATGTAATTGCTGTTGAGAGAAATATCCCGCTGTCCGCGACCTTGATGAAAGAGATTTTGGGAAATCAGTATAACGCTGAGGTTCTTGTGATGACTACCTTTTGTGAACAAATCCATAATCACGTCGCACGAGGACGATTCCCTCATAAGGTCATCGATTATCACTAATTTCGCGCAAAGCGGATCGTGCAAGTAATCATCGGGGCAGGGTAAACCCTTGCGAAACTCGATTATATTTTTCCCCGCGCGCTTTGCGATGTCGCACGATGCCGTCCCGGACTTTTCGCGGCGGTACAGCGAATCCACTTCGTGCTGCAGTTGACGATAGACCTCCTGCCACTCCGCGTAATAAAACAAAATTCTCTCGAAACGGACGTCGAACATGACGGACAAATGACGAAGAAAAGTCTTCACGAAGATCGTTTTAC
The DNA here is from genome assembly GCF_010583005.1 of Odontomachus brunneus. NCBI lineage: Eukaryota > Metazoa > Arthropoda > Insecta > Hymenoptera > Formicidae > Odontomachus > Odontomachus brunneus. The sequence continues at coordinate 737,964 of NW_022639585.1, read as the reverse complement.
CACATTCCGTCGGACCGCAAACGATCGACGGAAAGGATGCCTCCAGCGCACGTCCATGTCGCGCGAACAAGCGGTCTCCGCGCGCGACTCTCTGGGGGAAAATGAAAAAAGACCGGCTTGCGAGCGCGGATTTATATCTCGAATCGCGCGACTGTGGGCTAGCAAACCCACGCGGGGGGTCCACGCGGCGGCCGCGGCGCTCGCGCCAGCATACATCCACGGGCGCGCGCGCGCGCCTCAGCGAGCTCTTTCCCGCGGCGCGGCGCGGTTCGCGTCGCCGTGAGCGTGCTTCCTCACGCGACGCGCAAAAAGCTTATTTAGCGCTGGGGGGAAAGATACAGCTCGTATATCCCAGCGCTAGAACTGCGATTGTTGAACTTATCGCGTTGGAACAAACGATATTTCTCGGTTCACGCTCAGCTGGGATATTTTATCCTCTTGTTTGAAAGTTACTTTTATCCGTCGCGCAAGAAATTCAAAATTGTTTCGCTCGCTCGCTTAAAGTCTAGGGGTTGGAGGGGATATGAGTATATGTAAGAACAAAAATTGATTTAAAAAGTTTTTTATTTTTTACATTCGTCTTCGCTGCATATAAAAGTACTTATTTTTAAAGTATAGTGCGTAAAATTTACATAGATCTTTTTACAGGAGGAGTAAACAGACGAGTATATTCCGCAAATTTCGCATTTTTTTACATTTTTCTTATATTTTACAGTTTTTATATTTTTCTTACTCTTGGAATAATTTTAAAATCTTACGCTACAAATAAGTAAAACAAAGGAGAGATATATCGCTATTCGCTGGAGGCGTAACCGTATGGTACGGAATATCCGTTGTCGTTAAAACTGCGCTTTAGTAATACCGGCATGCAGGACATTGTCTCGTCTCTTGTGACAATGTCGTGAAATACGGTGCGCCGAATCGCGCTAAATCGCAGTTTTATCACGGTTTTATCCTCAGCCGTCTTTTCTCCCCTCTTTAACTTTTCCTCGGCTAGTAATGCCTTAATGGAGCTAAAATTAAGCTCGCGAGAATTTTCAAAATTCAGGGTTATCCCCTTTTTGCAAATTTCTCGCGCGCATCCTTCGCCCGTACGAACGACGTAAGCGTAAAATTTCGGGCCGGCGGATACGAACGTCTCGATGTAGCTACCGGAGCCGTGACTCTCGAGTTCGTTCGTCATATCGCCCAAAAAATTTCCCGTACGCGGTTTGTACTCTTCGGGATCACCGGTGCTCAAATATATGCACGAATCGGTATCGTAATATAACACGCGACGATCTAACTTTTTTAAATACGAATAAAGTTTTAATCGGGCTAACGCCGTGGTATAAGCGGCTATCGCGACGCTGGTCAGCGGAGACGGAGTGACGGCTTCTCGCCTCATTCGCCACGAAACATATATCACTTCGTTGTTTACGGGCAATACGTTTGTTATTTCTTGTTCCGGGCTCGTGAGCAGGGCCGTGAAACTCTCCCACGTTCTAACGATTTCGGTATTCGGTAGATTGGACCGTTGGCCGAATTTACCCTAGAAAGAGTTGAGGCAGAGCTTCGCGACTGAGCGCAAACCTGGATTCGGGGAGATATTCGCCCTATTGAGAACAATACCCTCGACTTTCTCGTATTCGCGCAGATAACGTTCCTTGCCGCCTTCGTCATTCGCGCATTTGTTCGGCCATCCGCTAGCCTCTTGCTTCAATTGCAGAAAGCAGTTGATATACTCGGTGAACAATCCCCCCCGCCGCGTAACCTGATCGTATCGCGTGACTTCATATCTCCATATTTCGCTCACGCTCGTGACGCGATAACCTTTCTCGATAACCTTGCGTAACTCGCAAGACACCCACGCACCTTCGAATTCACGATCGGCAGGGTCGTCGTGCGTACACGCGGCCTGAGAAAATGTCTCGCAGCAGCTACGACAAAGCGCGAATAGCAATTTTCCGTTCACGCGATAAGGGAGTACCGGATGGAAGAGATCACGCGGCGCGAGCACTCTGCAACGTACGAGACCTTCTACGGCGTCAAAGTTAAAATCGGGGCCTGCTCCGATCAAGGCGCAACACTCCTCACCCACGTAAATGTCCGGATGACCGAGCGGAAAAGCACCCGTCTTCAGCACATACGGGTACAAAGAACACACGTCCACGTAGCGTATCTTCTCCGTACCCGTAACTTCGTACCGCGTGACGATATTTTCCGTACGCCCGCCGTAGAACGCCTCGCGAGGTTCGAGATAATTGTTTCTCAACATGGGATGATTCTCAACGAATTCGCGTATCTCGCGATTTTCGCGCAGCTCCCAATCGAAGATACACTCCCACTTTTCCGTAACGACGTAGCCCCGTTTTCTAAGACGACGCGTCGTCGCGAGTGTGCACTCGTAACGCGCTTCGATTGTATCCTCGCGCGACACGGTTGAGAGCGGTCTCTCGCGGTTCACGCGAAAACACTCGGGACATCCGTGCCAAAAACAACCGTGAAACTGCAGCACGTGACGCTGCCGGGGATTCTCCGTCTCATAATACCCATCGACGAGCGTGCCTTCTGATAAACGCCGTTCCCGACCTCTCCCCGCGTGAATTATCGTGCGTCCGAGCTCATGCTCCATCTGCAATAACCATTGCAGCGCTTTACGCGATTGCGCGTTGGCACCCCTATAACCCCCGAGCGGGATTATCCCAATTTTCTTCTCGCGCAAAAAGTTTTTGCGAAAAACTTTCATATACGTGGAAGCGATAGTCGTGCATTCTTCGAACGGGCACACGTTTCAGCGATCTAGGAAAATTTTTCGATAGGCCAGACACGCTCGTCGAAGAATATCTACGTCGTTCCGGCAATAGCGCATTATCTCCTGTTGAAAATTAAATACCGCGTTTTTACCCGTCATTTCAGCGTGCCACGTTGAAAATTGTTCGCGTTCGTCCAATTTCATCGTATCCGGTGAATAATAATCAATATCCAGTAGCGGGCCAATATAATTTTGATTTTCAATTGTGTTGAATAAATGCGGAAATACGCCTTTGGCGACGGAATCCTTCAGTCCGAAAGCTTTCGGTAACGCCGACA
>NW_022639585.1:733426-734843 GCF_010583005.1 Odontomachus brunneus | reverse complement strand
CTGTTGAAAATTAAATACCGCGTTTTTACCCGTCATTTCAGCGTGCCACGTTAAAAATTGTTCGCGTTCGTCCGATTTCATCGTATCCGGTGAATAATAATCAATATCCGGTAGCGGGCCGATATAATTTTGATTTTCAATTGTGTTGAATAAATGCGGAAATACGCCTTTGGCGACGGAATCCTTCAGTCCGAAAGCTTTCGGTAACGCCGACAACCGCATAGGCATGTAATTAGCGCTATCGAGAAATTTTGTCCGTCCAACGGTTAATAATACAATTTTTGTCCCATTTAATATTACTTTCGGCTCGTTCGTCCTACCGCTCTCGACTAGGTAGCGCAAGATGAACTGCGAGTCGAACGCCGCCGCATTGTGCGCAGATGAAGCAGAAGAAACGCATCATCGTTCTTGTTGCAAAATCGACGAATTGTTTTACCGGATCATCGCGAAATACAAATTCGCGCACCCCGCACCAGCGATATCGCGACGCCATATCGTCCTCTCCCAGGCAAGCTTCGCACGTGTGCTGCGCGACGCAGAGTGTAACTACGTGCGTTTTAACGTTCGCGCACCCTTCGAGCATTTCGTCTTGTCGCGTCTCGAAGTCGTAAAATATAAATGCGGCGCGACCCTTCCGATCTGTTCTCGCATCGTCGTCATTATCGTCGCTATCACCGGTCTCGTCGACATTTTCGAGTTCTTTCGCGTTGACCGATGCCGATACGCGACCCCTTCGAAGCGGCCGCATGAAACACAGGTGATTCAGCGGTTTCGACGCGCAACATATGCGACAATAAGCCGCGCCGCACGCGTGTTTTGCGCCTGATCTTTTCAAACGCCCGCAATCGCTGCAAAATCTCACGGCGTCGCAAACACTCGATGACGATTTGCCGGTGTAAGATTTCGGCACGCGATGACGTTCGAAACAGCTCTCGCCGTAAAACACGCGGTTACATGCGTCGCAGCCGACCAATCGCGCGTCTAGCTTCTCGCACAGCGGCGCAGCGAGACAACGCGGACACGTATTTGAGCACCGATGACCCGTTTCACGACGGTAACCCCTGTTACAGGGAACACAATATCTACTAGCCGAGGCGGCTTTTAAATTTAAAATAGGCCTATAATGCCGCGAGTGATCGTAATACATTATATTTAATGTATACTTGGCTATAGGAGAACGAGAGGCTAGCGTCGAGTATCCGTCATATAACGGAGGGACTCCGCGACCGAAACTCTTGAAATTATAAACGATAATCGCGATATTTTCTAGCGAGAGAAGCTGCTGAAAACGCTCGATCTCCGGGATGCCGCATCCTTCCTCGGGTATAACTATACCGGCGTTTCTCGTTAGTTCTTCCGCCAAACGTCTCTGCAACGCGGAATATGGGTGCCTTATGTTTTCCCATTTTCTATGAAG
>NW_022639585.1:729803-732505 GCF_010583005.1 Odontomachus brunneus | reverse complement strand
TTATTAAATAAACATTTTTGGTACGCATATACTACCTCCCTCTATGCATTTTTCGCACTCTCGCGACCCTATAAAACCGCTCTTGATCGCTCGCGAGTTTCATACCGTCGGTAGTGCTCCGATAGTCACGTTTCGCTGTTACGAAAAGTCGGCGTTTGTTAAAATTATTCGCGGGCTATTCGAGAAGCGAGTGTCGTGAGAAATATAATGGCCGCTAACAAGCAGAATATCGAGAAGGACGGGCGTAATAACACCCGCAGTGACATCACAAGCGGTCGAAACTTTAATCGAAAGGGTAACATGTTACTGTCTACAACATACACTTTAAACAATTCGGATACGAAGAGGGTGCAAGTGGGAGTGCAAGCAAACGACGCAGGAAGGTACGAAGCGACGATAAAACTAATCGGAAATTCGACGGATTATATCTACCTCGAACTCGAAGCGTGGCAGAAGTTTCAAGAGGAATTTGACTTCGTGCATGCTTACTTGCGCGGGGTTGATAAAATTACGCCACAACTCTTGATCCTAAAGAACGCGAGTATTTATTTCACCACCACTTACGGCTCAAGAGCAATAATGGTAATGCGTAATCGCGAAGCGGGAGAAGAGAAAGCCACAACGGCGGATTCCGCGACAGCGACTGAGCCACCGAAGAAGAAACGCAAGACCTACTCGCCGTCGATAGCGATGCAGAAAATCACGTTCGAAGGCCTCCAAAGTATTGCGAGTTGCATCGACGCGCGGCGAAAACAGCTATATTCGCTAACTAATCTCGTCAACAATTGCGTCGAATTTCTCATTGCAGAAATCGAACTACATTTACCCAACCGCTATTTAGATGAGGACATGGTGAAAAACACGCTCTGGAATAATCTCGAGGAGATCGAGAAAAATGTCCAGCGGCAGTTACTGAACTTTGATTTTCTGGACGTGTACTTTGACATTCTCTTTCTGGAGCTTCGTTTCATCTCCACGAAATTGTACGAAGAATAATAAAAAATCAAGCGATGCAACTCGTGTCAAATTCATAATATTGTGAACCCTTATATGTAATTATAAATAAATAGCAGATTTTATCCTGTAACATGTTTATTTCTTTTTTTTCCTCAAAAGCGTCTCCTTCTTTTATCCACACCTATATTCTTCGATAAATTCCAGAAATTTCCACGATGCTGACGCACGCGTAGATAATACTCTTCCTCCCCTCCCCCCACGACTCAACGTAAGAATCAAAGGAGCCGAGAGCAAACACCGCATACCCATAGCTGTCCAGACCTATTCTCGCCTCTCTCTCTATCTCTCTCTCTCGCTCTTCTAACTTTCAGGAAACATCTTTTCGTCATAATTTTCCGGTAACGTCTCCCACCCCTCAACTCTTTTCGATGTAAGCGACGATGCGGGGAGCGCTGCGGAAAAGAACCAATCCCCGCGAATAACCATAGCTGACCGCTAGGCGAACCAATAGATCTTCCTTACTCCTCACGCCGAGACATATGACGACTACTCTCTCCCACTAGCTCCACACTTTCGCCTAACGTTCAGTAAGGCCCTTTTCGCCTAAATTTTCCAGGTCATACCTAGCATTCACATATTCTCGACGTAGGCGACGAAGCGGGGGAGACCCTCAGGTTAAAACCAATCCCCGTGAATATCCATAGCTGCCCAGTAAACGAACCAATAGCATAAATTTCCCTCATCGTTATACGTCAGCAACCGGCGACTACCCCCTACCCCTAGCTCCTCCATCGTCGCCTACTCCTTCTCGACTCACTCATCAGTCGAGACTCGGAACTTCCAGACAACGCTCATGCCGCAAGAGACGAAGTTTATACGACGTAAGAAACGATGCAATAAAAAGAAATAAAATAATATACATAAAAATCACCCTGAATAATCCCACCCGATTTATAGTGAGGGTGACACATCGCCCCCACTCCCAATATTAAAAATTTTTATTCCACATTTTACCCCCCTCCACCATACCTGCAAAATTCCCCCCACCATTCCATTTTGGGACCCTCCCCCACTCTCGACTCACCCTAATCTAACCCCCTGATCCCCCTTCCCCTACCTCTGACACACCGGCGCCAGCTTTTACCCCCACCACCGAAAAATAGGCCACGCCCTGTCTCACGGAAGCTGTACATATACTACTTCTAAGTACCAAAATAAGCACATAACAAATAAATATGTAACGATGCATATCGTTACGTGATGAAAACGCAGAACATCGCGAATCGAAAAGCACAAGAGGACAGCGCGTCCTCCAAAATAGTAAACAGCGCGACCGCCGAACAACCGCGGTAAATAGCGAATCAAGCGAGATTCGAGGTATATAAAATTCCGCGTAATCATAATCGACAGATTCGATCATCCGCTCTCGAAAGAGAATCAGAACCGATCCACCGCTCTCGAAGGAGAATCCGATTCCGATTATCCGCTCTAAGAGATACCGACTCCGCTCCTGGCAGATTACTGTTCGTCGATTGGCGACTGTAGTCACTCCGCCGTCGTTGCACGGATACGTGTCATCGACATTCGACTCTACTCCGCTCCGGGCAGGTTACTGTTCGTTGCGTGGCGATTGTAATCGTTCCGCCGTCGGCTCACGGATTCGTGAGGCCGACACAGATAAGTTTCACAGTGCCGCTGGCCGCATCCGAAATTGCGTCCGAACGAGCCGAGCTCGTTGAATCATA
>NW_022639585.1:728250-729564 GCF_010583005.1 Odontomachus brunneus | reverse complement strand
CGCCGAAAGAAACATCAACAGGATAGACTCGCGAAGACGCGACACTGACGTCGTCGGCGTCCCGCGCACCGCGCGTCACCTCACACAAATCAGCGTCTAAACAAACCTCTGTCAGGCGATACAAACAATAAACAACCAAAAACCAAAGGCGTCGACACGTATTGTTTGATATATATATTGTCATTATCATTAGCTTAGTATTTTAAATATATTATTCATTATTATTTTCTTAAAACACTGTTTCTCAATTATTCCGCCTATCACGAACCCGATCCGACAAGCGATTCAAACCCGCAACGAATCGCGGTTACAAATAAATAACAAAAATTGAACTTTATAGGTTAAAATATATAGTTAAAAGTTTACAGTTTAGTAAGTATTTATGTATCAAGCACGCATTTAAACTCAGACAACACGAAGCATAAAATCGAAAAAAAATCTAAAAGACAATTCAAACATATCTAAATTACATCACTCAAACATGTTTGACAAACATCTTAATAATATGTTTAAGGTATTCCCATTTTGGACATTTGTTTTATCTGGGAAAGAGTTTATAACATACAAGTTGAGTTTATTTTTTAATACATTCAGAAGATTATACTGTATATGTCTACAGTGGTGCAATAAAACACTTCTTTCAAGTTTTTAATGACTTTAACATTTCGCGCTTAAGCTCTTTTCATTTATAATATTCAAATAATATTACCAATGGCATATGGTTCAGATTTTATATTGCATGTTTATATAAGATTTTAAAAAGCTAAAAGTTTTCATATGTATTATTCATATGCAATTGCTTAATAATCAATTTTATGTATTATAAATTAGATTATACTATATCAAAAAATATGCTACAAACTCGAGAAAAAAATATATAAATTATACAAGAAATGTTTCACACAGAATGAAAAGTATAGGCTCTAAAGTTATTTACAACAATATTTCACTATGACCACTTCATATTTAATATGAATATATTAAAGTTGGGACTTGAACAATTAGCAATTAATGTAGCGCTATTCGATGTTCGAGGCGGTCACCAACACAATTCATTATCATCTTCATCTTTTATAAGCCACGTAGTCGGAATTTTAGAAAATGTTGAATCCAACAAAAATTTTACAACTGCGTATTTTTTATATTGTTGAAAGTCGTTCTCCATTGCTTATCTCGACCTGAAATTAAAAAGACATTATTTCAGATTACTTAACGAATAAACATCTGATTATCAATATTTCTGACACATCTAATTTTTTTTCAATATTTCGTATTATATATATATATATATATATATATATATATATATATATA
>NW_022639585.1:727221-727462 GCF_010583005.1 Odontomachus brunneus | reverse complement strand
AATGATAACTTTTTATCAGCATGGCAAAAACTATAACATAGTGAAATTTTAACCAATTTGACCGAAAACCATTTTCCATAGGTTTTGTGCGAGGTCCTTTAGGGAAAAAGAGTTGTTCGTGCTGCTTGCATGTTTCATACTTTTCGCTTTTGAAAAGAGATGGACGCCTAATCAGACGCTTAGAAGAAACAATCGAGTTGGTTGTCTCGCTTTTGCTTCTTCCAAACATTCCAATATACTT
>NW_022639585.1:727019-727095 GCF_010583005.1 Odontomachus brunneus | reverse complement strand
TTTATATATATATATATATATATATATATATATATATATATATATATATATATATATAGGGTGTCCCGCGTGAGAT
>NW_022639585.1:726921-727009 GCF_010583005.1 Odontomachus brunneus | reverse complement strand
AATATCAATGTATCACTTATACTTATAACATACGTCTTACTACTGCGGATTACCATATTTCACAACTTTGACCCTTTATATCATGGGA
>NW_022639585.1:726492-726911 GCF_010583005.1 Odontomachus brunneus | reverse complement strand
GTCATTTTTCAAACAACCACGTAAAATTTCGAGATATTAATTAAAATAGTTGGACAAATTAGAACGCGCGATGCGATAGGCGGGACATACGGCTCGCAGCGGTCGGCGAAGGAAATGGAAGAACGCACATGTACACGGACGCACACACGGATCTACTCATTTCAGTATGCCAAACGGCCCACCTCTCTGGCCTATAAAATATACCCGCGAGCAATCATCCATTTTCTTCATCGGCTGCGGCAAACCGTATGTCCCCCCTGCCGTGTCGCCGCGCTCTGATATGCTCAACTATTTTAATTAATATCTCGAAATTTTACGTGGTTGTTTGACAAATGGCCTATATAATTTTTGTTCACTTTAATGTGTCCTACTTATATTTTTCTTTTGGTCCGTCTTACGCGGGACAACCTGTATATATA
>NW_022639585.1:717047-724860 GCF_010583005.1 Odontomachus brunneus | reverse complement strand
TATATATATATATATATATATATATATATATATATATATATTATATATAATATTATATATATATATATATATATAATAATATATATGTATATATAAATTAACATTATTTATCTACTTACATTATTATTGTACTCTACATAATATATTACATACATATTGCATATTACTTTTTGAAATATTAAATACGTTTACACATTAAAGTATACATACTACAAATTATATTAAACGATAAACGTCACAATAACGTCAAAAGGAGAAAGTGATTAAATCATAATCGAAAAGTAAGTTATTACCTGTTCGAGATTCGAACAACCTCGACGGTTAAACTCACGTCAGCGGGACCGGTGACCGCTGCGGCAAGCATTTATACAACATAATTGAAACAAACATAATTCGATGCTCTAATTCGGCACACAAGCGACTCACTTTGTCCTTTCGATGTTGATCGCACGTTCGTATCACGTGCGATCCCAGCATCGCGATGCTAGCGAGCCGTCAGCCGGCGTAAGGATCCGAGCGATCGTCATAGCAACGGATCGAATAAACAAGGATTCCGCGAATCTGCGGGCGGCTCGCGCCGCGAAAAGCTCTTGTCATTCGACTAATGCCCAAATAAGGTAATGTAGACTCGCTCTCGTGGCAAAAACCGTTTTTCGCTTTGCTTCGCTGGTCCAATCCACTCGCGTCTTAGCCTTTTCAAAATTCGGTATAAATGCGACCGCTCAAAGCGGCTCTTCACTTCGACTGTACAATTCTTCCGAACGCTAATCAGTGCGAATCAACTTAGTTTTTTACACAAATCGGTCAGTTAAATCGCGGCGGGTTCTCTCGAGCTCACATCCCACAGGGGATTTCACAGCTCGTAATCGGAATCCGTGAGATTCCTTCTCCTGGATCGCGTCTCCACGAGCTGTCGCTCTTTCATTATCGTTACGCGTTCCAGGCTCTAGTGACTCGCTTGCCGACCAAAAACTGTCTTGCATCGCTCGCGACTGGGCAAAACCGAGTGGATTGTGGACCGTGAGTCGTTCACGTCAAGCTAAAATAGCCGTCAATTGCGCTCTCCGAACGCTCGCGCGACGTTCGGACTCTAACTTTAATCTTTTGTTAAGTGTGAATCGTCCTGTAGAGTAAGCCGTCGGTCTCAGCCGCGCGCGTAAACGAGCTCAGGGCCGCGCAGTCAAGATTTCCGTCGTTTCGCGGCAAGATTTCCGTCGATTGAGGATCGAATCGATCCTCGGCAAGATTTCCGCCGCGCTACATACGGCCCTCGGCACACGAGCTCGCAGAAGATTTCCGAATTTCGCCTAACGTGAGACCGGGCGAACTGTGAACCGACAGCTTTACAAGTTAATAAACAACAAACAAAAAATCTGAGTGACTCATACGACTTGATCTCCATCTAACCTCGTAGCTACTCAATTCCTCCGCACTCCTCCTCTGCCTTGCGCAAGGCACAACCGGCGCTTTACTTCGGTCCTCGGCTGACCTCAGTCGATTCCGAAACATTACCGAAATTTTTCATCATTGTAACATCATCGTGATTTTTAGTTTTACCTAGATCTCATCGAAATGCTATCTTTTATACGACATAATATAAAAATATCCACAATCTTTATATAACGTGTCTTATAATTATTTTATTTTACATACTATTAAGAACCCCCCGCATGGGTTCCCACCTTGACGTTGGTGGTGGGGCTGTGGCTGTGGCTGTGGTCGGGGCATCCGCTCAGGGATGTTTCCCGGCCGCAGTCATCTAAGAGGAACCCCCCAAGCCAAGGTGTTAGCAACCGTGCTGAGGGCTGCGTGGCACAGGGGGAGCTGTGTCATGAACGGTGCCTCCCGGATACCGGGCGACCTCCGGGAGTACGCTGCCGAGCCCCGGGCAATCGCGGCTCTGCCTGGGTGAGATCGCGCGACCGCGGTACTCGTGGGAAAAAAATGGACATAAGTACGAAAAAAAATAAGCAAATAATAGATGACCTTCTCCAGGGGGTGGCTTCCTTAGGAAGTGAACCTAGAGAAGGAGGAAACGACGCGGGATCGAGTACCGACGCTCGGTCCGATTCCGCGGCAAGAAAACTCGCAGAACCACGCCCGAAAATGAGTGGGGCTGCGAGAAGAAAGCTGAAGAGGCAGCGGGCGAGGGAGAGGGCTGAAGAGACCTCTGAATCGGGTGCTGCCTCTGGAGGCGTAATAGGAGCTCGGGGGGAGGCGGGTCCATCAGGGACGCAAAAGCGCCCCAGACCGGATCTCACGACCCCCAGCCCCTCAGAAAAACGCCTGGACAAGAAGCCCAAGGTCTGTGACCAGGGGACTTTTGCACAGGCGACTAAGGGTATAGTCAGGGTAGCACTCATTATTGAGGGTTACCCTGAAAACAAGATCAAACCCGGGGAAGTAGCAGTCATTAAAAAACTGATTAGGGAAAGGATCCTGGGACTTCCAAGAGGCACCAGGGCTCCCCTCTTTACCGGAGCTTGGGAAAGAGACGGGGCAATCATTTGCGGTTGCGCCGATGTAGAATCCGCGGACTGGCTGAAAAGCCTATCCTCGGATTTAAAACTAGGGGAGAACGAACTACGTGTGCTGCCGCTTGAGGAGCTTCCGAAGCGCCACAGGCTGGTAGTGCACCTAGAGGAGCCGGATTTGGCTGTCAAGGAGGCGGTAGAACTCCTTGACAGACAAAACGCAGGACTGGCAGCCAGCGAGTGGGTTGTCGTCAGGGGGAGCGAGAGCAGGGACGCCGAAAGCGCCCACTTCGCTGTTCTTGTCGGCGACTCCTCTCTGAAGGCCCTAAAGGACTGCGGAATGAAACCCTTCTGCGGGATGGGCCGGGCAACTGTAAGGTTGACCGGCAAGGAACGCGGAAGGGAGGTGGAAGCCGCTGGAACGAAAGAGTCTGCATAAAAAATGACAGGTCTCACAGTTCCAGTGGTGCAGATTAACTTGCATCACAGCAAAGGCGCCTCAGCGATTTTAGCTAGGGGCATGGCTGTGATGCAGACAGCAATAGCACTTGTACAAGAACCATGGCTCTTGAACAACGCTATAAAAGGCCTGAGCGGTTGTGGCAAGATTATCTCGTCCACCACTCAGGGAAAAATAAGGACATGTATTGTGACAAAAGGTCTAAATGCAATCTTTATGCCGCAGTTCAGTAATGGAGATATCACGGTGGTTCAAGTGAGGCTAAATCTGGACGAAGGGACCCACAGGGATGTATTGATGGGGTCAGTCTACATGCCCTATGACGCCAAAGACCTTCCACCACAGAGGGAAGTCAAGGAGCTGATAAAACATGCGGAGGAGAGAGGGCTGGAGGTACTCCTGGGTTGCGATGCAAACTCCCACCATGTGGGGTGGGGGAGCTCGGGCATCAACCCGAGAGGGGAAAGCCTACATGAATTCGTCATGGATAGCAAGCTAATCATCCTAAACAGAGGAACGGAACCCACCTTCATGGACTGCAGAAGACGTGAGGTTATAGACCTAACCCTGTGTACGAGGGGAGTGGCTGACCTGGTGAGAGACTGGAGGGTCTCAAACGAACCTTCGGGATCGGATCACAGGCAGCTACGTTTTGCGCTCGAGCACAGGGAAAAGGGGAATTGGGGTCGCAACCCTAGAAACACAAACTGGACGAGCTACAGGAGGGACCTTGGCACCATTCTGAAAAAAGCCCCGTCCAGATTCAGTACAAAACAGGATCTAGAAGTGGCGTCGCAGTTTGTCAGCGACGCTATCATAGAGGCCTACGAAGCAAACTGCCCACTAAGGCAGAAACAAGTCTCAACTAAGATCCCATGGTGGAACAATGAGCTTATTAAGCTCAGGGTTGAGACAAGAAGGCTTTTCAATAGAGCAAGGAAGTCAAAAGCAGAAACTGATTGGGCAGCTTTTAGGAGCTCCCAACGGCGATATAGCAAAGAAATCACAATGTCAAAGAGGAGGAGCTGGAGGAAGTTCTGCGGGAGCGTTGAAAGTTCTCCGGAGATATCCAGACTCAACAAAATCCTCAGCAAAGACAATTCACCTCAACTGGGATGTCTAAAGCTCCCGGATGGAAGATACACTGAATCAACGGAGGAGACACTGAGACACTTGATGTCCACTCACTTTCCGGGATTCAGAGAGGATGTCACGATTCAGGGCAACAGAGACGAGGAACAATCAAGGGAACCTCGTGTGACCAAAGAATGGTCCCTCGCGGCCAGAATCGTACAACCGAGCGGGGTCAAATGGGCAATAGAAACCTTTGAGCCTTATAAGGTACCGGGACCGGACGGCATTTACCCGGCACTCCTAAGGGAGGGACTGGAGGTGCTGACAGGTCCACTAATAAAAGTACTCAGGGCTAGTATAGCCCTGAGATATGTACCACAAACCTGGAGGGAGACGAGGGTAGTCTTTATCCCTAAACCAGGCAGAAACGGTCATATCTTGGCCAAGGATTACAGGCCGATCAGCCTTACATCATTTATTTTGAAAACAGTGGAGAGGCTGGTAGACAGATACCTGAAGACAGAACCCTTGGTCTCTTGTCCACTGACCACAACTCAATACGCATATAGGGAGGGCAGGTCGACCGAGACTGCCCTACATCACCTTGTAAGCGGAGTTGAGGGACAGCTGGAAGCCAAGGGATACGCCATAGGAGTCTTTATAGACATAGAGGGAGCTTTTGATAGCACCTCTAACAAGTCTATCAAAGAGGCAATGTACAGAAACAAGATCCCAGAGGCGATCGTGGACTGGACACAAAGCATGCTAACGGGCAGAAGTCTAACCGTAAGCCTGGGTGAAAATTCAGTTGGGGGGAGTCCGGCTGGGGGCTGCCCGCAGGGGGGCGTAATCTCTCCCCTGCTGTGGTGTCTAGTGGTCGATGACCTTCTGGCTGAATTAAAAGAAGCAGGATTCCTGGTATATGGCTACGCGGATGACGTGGCCATTATCGCCAGAGGAAATTTCATAACGATCCTCAAGGAGAGGATGGATGCTGCCTTGAGGATAGTTCAAACCTGGTGCGGAAAGAAGGGACTGTCGGTCAATCCATCTAAGACTTCGGCAGTGGTCTTCACCAGGAAATACAAACCCGAACACATAGAGCCACTAAAGCTCTGGGGCAGGGAAATAACTTACACAAACTCGGTGAAGTATCTTGGAGTGATCCTGGATGCTAAACTGAGCTGGCTGCCAAACCTCGAGGACAAGAGAAGAAAGTTCTATACCACTATGTGGGCTTGTAGAAGAGTAATGGGTAGAAACTGGGGGCTTCAACCCAGGGCTGCCCTTTGGCTGTATAGGATGGTGTTGCTGCCAAGACTAACCTATGCAGCGGTAGTATGGTGGCCGAGAATGGAGAGGGTGGGGGCCAGGAACCTGCTAAAAAGCCTTCAGGGTAGTTATCTGAGGGCTGTGACAGGGACCATGAGAACCACCCCGACGGAGGCGCTGGAAGTAGCTCTCTGTTGCCCACCTCTCGGTCACCTGATAAAATACCAAGCCAGGAGAACGGCTTATAGACTTAGATGTCAGGGGGAATGGAAAGATACCGGTCTAGGACACACTAGACTGGGACTTTCTCAGAAGTACCCCTTCATGTTAAAACAGGATAGAATTCCAAGAAAACATCAGTTGGGGAAGAAATTTAAAGTTTTAATACCAACTAGGGACGACTGGAATAAGTCTAAATTACTAGCTGATCCAAAAGTGGATCTTTGGTTCACGGACGGATCGGGTGCAAATGGCCGGTATGGGGCAGGAATCTATGGGCCGAAAAGAAACCATAGAGAAAGCATACCTCTGGGAGGGCTGGCCACGGTCTTTCAAGCCGAGGTGAAGGCCATCCTGAGGTGTGCCGAAACCCTTGCTGTAAACGATAGTGCAAACCAGCACTTTTACATATGCTCTGATAGCAGAGCGGCCATACATGCCCTTGCAAAGACCACTACAGAATCGGCTGTAGTTTGGGACTGCATGCAGGCATTAGCTAGACTGGGGGAATCTAACAAGATAACTCTAGTATGGATCCCAGGACATCAGGGATTTCTCGGTAACGAGATAGCCGACGAGTTGGCCAAGCTGGGGACCCAAATGGACCCAGCCACGCAGATCGTTGGAGTACCTTTTGTAACGGGAATCAACATCATTAGAGGATGGCTTGAGCGAGAGCACGTTGGCTCCTGGAGGGCGGTGGGAGGCTGCCGGACAGCTAAACGGCTAATGGAGCAACCATCGCCGGGGAGAGCCAGCGAGCTCCTGGCCATGAACAGACCAAGGCTGAAGGTGGGATTGGGTCTTCTTACGGGACACATCACACTGAGGAGCCATCTAAACAAACTTGGGCTTACGGAACAAAGTGACTGCCGCCTATGTGGTGAGGAGAGAGAGGACAGCACCCACATTTTATGCCGGTGTCCTGTACTCACATGCAAAAGGTATAGATCCTGGGGCTGCATGTTCATGGAGCCTGAGGATCTAAACGGAAAAAGGGTTAGCAGCTTGATTGACCTGGCGTCAGATACTAGGCTGGGTTTATTAGCGTAATCCTAAAAAATAGCAGGAGGTCACAATGGAACTTCTAGATCTAGGTGACGTAAGGGCATTAAAGTGCCCACCTGCTCCACTACTACTACTACTACTACTACTACTATTAAGAAAATATTTAGAAATGTTCTTCTTCTGATAGTTTGGAATATATTAAAATAAAAATCAAAATAAGGTACATGTATAATATAATATTATAATATATAATTTATTAGATATGTTATGGAACAGTTATTTATTGGTTTGCTGGGCATATTCTATTTTTTTTATGTTTGTTGTTTATTGTGTATGAAGCTCAATGATCAATTTTTAGATTTATTATAGTGTAGTATAAATATAAGTATAAATATAATAACCTGGCATTTCAACGTAATACAGCGAACTGAGCATGTGCTGTAGTTACGTAATGTATATGTTATGTGTTAATCCAAATGAGGACATTCAATGTCTCGAGTATCTATTATCAGCATCCATGAAATGGGTTTCGATTGGACACATTCCAGATAGCACGGATAATTTTAAAAAAATTCAAAAAGAATTCAATCATATGTCACCAATTCTGAGTTCATTTTCAAATGCAAAAAAAATTCTTTACAGTTCAGTTTAGTGAAAAGAATTTTTTTTGCATCTAAAAATGATCTCGGAATTGGTAACATACGAGTGCATTCTTATTAAATTCTCTGTGCTATCTGGGATTGGTTCAATCCTGATGGCTAATTAATATTATCAACAAGATTGAGAATTTAAAACTATATTTTTGAAATGTATTTTACGCATTTTATGTAATACATATTGTATATAAAAAAAAATATATATATAATAATTTTTTTTTACATTCATAGATACTTATATTATGCCGAAAAATATAAGACACTTGTAAAAAAGGCGAAAAAATCAATTGATTAAACATGAAATTCATAATGATTAACATTTTGACTTGCTACAATGTTCCGTATCGAATGTTACACCTATCGTTGTTGAAGAAATGGTTTTAATTTCACAAAATTTTTATAATACAAGTGTAAATCATTCATTATCTGAAAATATTAATGAACTTCATGATTTGTTACTTGCATTGCAGTCAAATACGGAAAGTGATGAAGAAAATAACATTGCGTCTGAGTATAATACGTCTGCATTGATAAATACTTTATCTTGTTCTAATGAAAGAAGTTTATGGAAAGATTTATAAACGTTAATTATACAACGTAATATTCCGCATAATACTGCAAATAAATTCCCACACAGCACGTAATATTAT
>NW_022639585.1:716532-717037 GCF_010583005.1 Odontomachus brunneus | reverse complement strand
GTCAAAATTGTGAATGCTTTTCAAACATATTTCAGCAAAAGTTCATTATATTTTCAATGAATTATTTCCATCAGATACAAATATCTCAATTGAGATCTTACATGCGAAATTTTGCGGAAACCTCAACTGAGAATTCAATTGAGAATTTAATTGAGAATTCAATTGGGAATTCAATTGTGATCTCAATAGAAATTTTTCAGTAGGGTATACATCACCAATTATCATTGGTATACCATGGGATATGCAAACTAGAGATGCCTGATTCTTAATCGATTCGATTCTTTCCCTAATAAATTTAGGGAAAAAGGGTTGTTCGTGCTGCTTGCATGTTTCATACTTTAAAAAGAGATGGACGCCTAATCAGACGCTTGGAAGAAACAATCGAGTTGGTTGTCTCGTTTTCGCTTCTTCGAAACATTCCAATATACTTCTGTCTAGTTTTAAATACGAAAAGTGCGAAGAGTGCAAACAACACGAATAAGTCTATTTTTGGGAAAAGAATCAA
>NW_022639585.1:715671-716522 GCF_010583005.1 Odontomachus brunneus | reverse complement strand
AAAAAAAAATATATATATAATAATTTTTTTTTACATTCATAGATACTTATATTATGCCGAAAAATATAAGACACTTGTAAAAAAGGCGAAAAAATCAATTGATTAAACATGAAATTCATAATGATTAACATTTTGACTTGCTACAATGTTCCGTATCGAATGTTACACCTATCGTTGTTGAAGAAATGGTTTTAATTTCACAAAATTTTTATAATACAAGTGTAAATCATTCATTATCTGAAAATATTAATGAACTTCATGATTTGTTACTTGCATTGCAGTCAAATACGGAAAGTGATGAAGAAAATAACATTGCGTCTGAGTATAATACGTCTGCATTGATAAATACTTTATCTTGTTCTAATGAAAGAAGTTTATGGAAAGATTTATAAACGTTAATTATACAACGTAATATTCCGCATAATACTGCAAATAAATTCCCACACAGCACGTAATATTATATATCACAGTAATATTTCCGTAATATTGTAATATCGCAGAAATATTATTGAAATATTACTGTGATATTATATATATTATGTGTGGGTTACTATATACTGTGTGGGTTACTATATACATTGAAAAATTATGGTCATGTGGAGTTACCTACTGATGTACGAACTTTACTTCACACACCACGAAATGCGTCTACACATATTAAACATATAGGTAACGGTCGTTATATTCATTTTGGTATTGCTGTGTCTCTCGCACGACCCGTACAAATGTATTCTATGTTTATAAAGGACAATAAGATAAAATTGAATATAAATATTGATGGATTACTTATTTCCAAAAGTTCCGGTAGTCAATTTTTGCCTATTATAGCATTAATAGAAGATATATATACA
>NW_022639585.1:709920-715661 GCF_010583005.1 Odontomachus brunneus | reverse complement strand
TTGGAAGAAACAATCGAGTTGGTTGTCTCGTTTTCGCTTCTTCGAAACATTCCAATATACTTCTGTCTAGTTTTAAATACGAAAAGTGCGAAGAGTGCAAACAACACGAATAAGTCTATTTTTGGGAAAAGAATCAAATCGATTCAGAATCGGGCATCTCTAGTGCAAACCTATGGATGCCAATGAATTCATGATCCATTTCGTTAATGACTTTATCACTCTATCAGAAAGTGGGATAATTGTTTGTAATAAAAAATATACTATTCTCAATAAGTAAATTGAGCGAAGACTGCGCACAGACTGGCAGCAAATTTGATCAAAAACCCATAGCAAAACCATAGCCATCTGTGTCTATATTAGGCTACGGTTTTGGCGATAGATCTTGCTGTTGGGCAATTGGTACCAAATTTGCAGCAAAAACCGCGTAAAGCTTGCAGCGCAGCAAGGTCTGCGCGGTTTCTGCCGCCAATCTGCCGTCAAATCGCTACAAGCTCTGCGCAGTTTTTGCTGCAAATCTACAGCAATTACCCGACAACAAGCTCTACCACATATCTGGCGACAATTTGGCAACAAGATTTGATATAACAGATCCTGCATCAAATTTGTTATCTATTTACCATCAAAAATTGATAGCAAGATCTACTCTAAATCTGTTCGCGCAGGTTTGGCTATCTGAGTTGCTATTAATGCTATACTCGTATTATGCGATGCGCCGGCCAGATTATGTATTACGTACACGAAAGGTCACACCGGATATTTTTCATGTCCTAAATATATTCAAGAAGGCGCTTTCGTATGCAATAGAGTAATCTTTCCAGAAACTGTGAACACTTTACAAACAGATGAAAGTTTTAAAAATCGAAATCAAGTAGAATATCACACAAGTGATTCCGTATTAGAAAAACTATATATTGGAATGGTCTCACAAATTCCACTAGACTACATGCATCTTGTTTGCTTAGGGGTTATGAAACGAATGTTGCAATTATGGCTCAGAGGACTTAAACATTTAAATTTGTCAGCCGAAGATATTAATATAATTTCACATAATTTACTTGCAACTAGGTCTTGTATTCCATCCGAATTTTGCAGAAAACCTAGAGATTTACAAGATGTTGACAAATGGAAAGCCACGGAATTTCGTCAGTTTTTGTTAAATATTGGAATTGTCATCCTGAAACCAATCTTATCTTCGATTTGTTACAATCACTTTGTTTCGTTTAGTGTTGCTATTAGAATATTAATTGATTCACAATTGTATATAACATTTAATTCTTATGCAAAGTCATTATGGTTCGTTTCTAATTATGGAAAAATTTATGGCGAAGAATATCTGTGATATAACGTTCATAATCTCTTGCATGTTGCAAATGATGTACAAAAGTTTGTTCTTTAGACAGTTTTAGTTGCTTCAAATATGAAAATCACATGCAAAAAATCAAGAATATACTGCATAACTCCGTGAAACCTTTGGAAAAATTGTCGAATCGTGTGTTTGAGGAGTTACAAATTCCTATTCGACAGTGTAACATGTTACAATATCCCAAGCCTGTTTATACGAATAATAACGAAATTTCTTGTATACAGTATAAAACTTTTCAACTTTCAATGAAAAAGAACGATAATTGTGCATTGCTTTATAACGATGATATAATTTCCAGACGGCATAAATGTCCAAAATCGAGTCATAAGACGTCTTTAAGGCAACTTTAAAACATCTTTAAGACAATACTTTATAAACTTATCTTAAAGACAACTTAAAGACGTCTTATGTCCCACTTTTAGACATTGTGCTGTCTAGGTTTCTATTTTCAATATATTTGAAGACAATCATGTCTTATACATTCGTGCGCAACGTTTCTTAAATAAAATATCTCTTTTTACTATACCTTGCGCTTCTGAAAAACTTGGGATTTTTGTAGTATGTAACTACTACTGATAACATAGAAATTCCAGTGGCACAAATCAAAAGCAAATGTTTAAAAATGAAATACCCCAATGAAGTTAATTTGTATGTTGTAATACAACTTCTTAGTAACAATAATTGATGCAACTTATTCATTATGAGTTACTGTTATGAATTACCTCAAAGTTAGATATGAGTGGTAAATTTAACTTTTTTTAAAAACATAATATTTCATATTTTATAAAATATTATGGAAATTGAATATTATGGAAATTTGATTGTTCTATAGATCAATCATGAAATCATGAAATCAATCATATGAAATCATGAAAATTAAATGAGCCAAAATATTATTTGAAATTTTACATGAAATATACAATTACAGTGTACAATGCGTCTGTAAATAAGACCCAGATAGCCAAACCTGCGTGAACAGATTTCGAGCAGAACTTGCTAACAATTTTTGATGGCAAATAGATAACAAATTTGATGCAAGACCTGTTATATCAAATCTTGCTGCTAAACTGTCACCAGATATGTTATAGAGCCTGTTGTCAGATAATTACTACAGATTTGCAGCAAAAACCGTGCAGAGTTTGTAGCAATCTGACGGCAGATTGGCGGCAGAAACCGCGCAGACTTTGCTGCACTACAGGTTCTGCGCGGTTTTTGCTGCAAATCTGCAGCAATTGCCCGACAGCAAGTTCTGTTGCCAAAACCGTAGCTGAATGAGGATACAGATGGCTATAGTTTTGGTGTAAATTTTTAATCAAATTTGTTGCCAATTTGCGCGCAGTCTGCGCTCAATTTGCTTATGGCTCCTGCATACAGGACGCGGTAATGCTTGCCGCGCGGCGGAAGTTCGCGCGACAGCCAATCAATATGCTGCTTTCCGTAATAACCTTCTAGCTCTTACGGAAAAACAATATATTGATTGGCTGTCGCGCGGACTCCCGCCGCGCGGAAAGCATTACCGCGTCCTATGTGCAGGAGCCATTACTGAGGATAGAAGAACAAATTATAATCGTTAAAGTGTAATGTTATTATTTTCAAATAAAGCTTTATATTTATGCAGTAGAGGGGCAAAATGTTAGCAGTATGCATGCAGATTGCAGCAAATTTGATCAGAATGCAATAAAAGATTATATTCTGTGTCTACATTAAGCTTGTGTTCTATCGGGAGCGTCCCAGATGCGCACATTGACAAACGGACACAGCCAACCACAACGCCGTATGCCTAGAGATATTCTAGAGACTCTATAAACAATGACATATGATTGGATGTGTCCGTTTGTTAATGTGCGCATCTGAGACTCACTCGTTCTATCGACATAGCCTTTCTACAAGCAATGCGAGCACGTGTACATATGACAAATTCTGTTGGTAATCTGTGTCAAACTGTATCCAAAATATATGCGCATTATCTGTCACAGTTCTGGCTATAATTTGGCAGCACAATAAGATATAAAAGAATTTGTGTTGGATTTGTTGTTTTTCTGACATGAAAAATTTATGACATATGACACTCCAAATCTGTTAGAGTTTTCTCTGGGTATATACTATATATATATATATATATAATTATATGAATATTAACATGTACACTCATATTATGTTACATAACTTATAGAAATATATAATATATATATTTACATAATATTACATGTCAAAAAATATGTGACACATACATCAATGTTACTGCAATGAATCCTTTGAAATAGAGCTCATATATATAAATGATATGTTATAAGTTGCTATCATACAGCCATACTAGAACATAATATTACCATGTAATATTACATGTTACATTTATGACAATTTTGTAATATTAATTATACATATATGTCACATATATGTCATTATAATTTATTGGACGGAAACTAATTTATTATCATACTTACTTTTTAGTTTCTGCCCCACTTGAATATATTCCTGACTGATTCCTACAGATATATAATTTATGGCTGTACTCAGAGTTTGTCAATAAGCTACTATCATAAAGAAACTGTAACATAAACAAAACCTATCGTGAACATTTTGACATTATATAACAACATTATATAACAACAATATTAAATTTATATAACATTTGTTATGTAACATATTATATAACAATTATATTGCTGTTATAATGTCATTACCAGCTAACAAAACAACATAATAGGTATATAACACTATTATATTTATAAAATTATAAAATAAAGTTATATAACGTCCATGTTAATAAAATATAACAGCTGTTATGTTGTGTTACTTCTATGTTATATTGCAGTTATATTGTGTTTGCTAGGAACTGTCCGGCTTTATTTTGAAACCGATTTGTTCAACGCGCGAAGCACGACGCAACAAAGTTTCCCTATCACCCGCGGAAGTCGGAATATTATTAAATTGGCTTAGTTAATTCGTGACGCAACCTTCGTTGAGACGCAACCGCTCCTCCATTCTCTGAAGCATCTCGTCCCGCTGTCGGAGCTGCATCTCATACTCGCGTTGCTGTTGACGCTCCGCTTATAGCTGGCGGATCTTTCGCAAGGCGACCTGAAGTGCAGTAGTTTCATGGGACGGCTTACTCGAAAGAGAAGGCGGGATTGTTTCCTGAAGTCGCAACGCCGTCATTCGCGGAGCTTGTCGCAAAAGAATAACACGTGCTTTAGAAACAAGCACATTTTAATGGGAGCGGTGCACTTGGACACGGTGCATTTGGACACAGCCAATCACAGCACCGTGTGATTAGAGACATTTGTAGGGTCCCTTGGAACAGCGACTTGTGATTGGACTGTGTCCAATTGCCCCGTGTCCAACTGATATACACCCCATTTTAATAACTCACAACGATAACAAGAACTCAAAGAACGCAAGCAGTAACTCGCTATTTGTGAAATAAAATCACAGACCGTCTAGCTGTCACCGCACGAGCTTGATAGTTCAAGGAGATCCCCTTCTCCCGGCTTGTTTATAGAAACCAATCTTCCTTTTTCCTATGCGACGTCTTTCCGTTGTCGAACCGCAGCACAACGATGTTACTCAATCCATGAGTCGATCACCCCATCGGACGACGAAATCGAAAAGCGAGGACGCAACAATATTATATAAACGTTCTTAATATATATATATATATATATATATATATAAGATGTAGTAAAAAGAAATCCATTATTTTTGCATTAAATTGAAGGCTTTATTTAGCATAATTAGAATAATCCGATTTAGGTCAAATATGCACCGTTTTGTTCGATAACTTGTTGCCATTTTGAAGGTAATTCCATTATGCCTCTTTCATAGAAACTTTTGTCCCGTCTTGAGGCGAATTTTTCACTAGCAAAATCATTTACCCTAAACAGAAACAGGTGGTAATTACTTGGTACTAGGTCCGGACTATAAGGTGGATGCATAAGAACCTCCTAACCAAGCTCCCGGAGCTGGGTGTATATCAGTTGGACACGGGGCAATTGGACACAGTCCAATCACAAGTCGCTGTTCCAAGGGACCCTACAAATGTCTCTAATCACACAGTGCTGTGATTGGCTGTGTCCAAATGCACCGTGTCCAAGTGCACCGCTCCCCGTATTTTCTCTTTACTGGTGTCCATCTTTGACGCGCGCTCAAACAATACTGAGTCAAACAATCACAAAACTGTCTCAGAAGTTTTTTTAGTACGAAATCTTATCTTTCTAACGCCATCTAGCGTAAACCGATCGCACTTATACAACTCAAGATACACATTAGTAAAGCTATTTATTGGAAAAATAATGGATTTCTTTTTACTACACCGTATAAATAAATATATATATATATATATATATATATATATATATATATATATATATATATATAT
>NW_022639585.1:707981-709697 GCF_010583005.1 Odontomachus brunneus | reverse complement strand
ATATATATATATATATATATATATATATATATATATATATATATATATGGTATATATATATTTTTTTTTATTCATATATTATATATCTTTTTATATAAATATTTTATATTCTTATGTAATATAGTAAATTTGGTATGAAATTATATAAATATCTTATTTTGTGATTTTATATTTTCCTTACAAATCAGATTTTTTTTCTTGTTACTTTAAAAATTGTTAATTTTTATATTATAGCAAAGTTGTATAACTTTTTTTTTAATGTAATAATTTATTTGAAGAAAAAATGAAAAAGTCCGTTATTGACGATTAAAGAAATATTAATAATTTTTCATGTATTTTAATGATAACTGCAATTTATGATCACGGACTCACACAAAATATCTTTCACATAGTAAAATAGAAATCACAAGTATGTGATAGTTTACGTGATAGACGTTATTTGGTTCTAGCGGCGCTGCAGATGTTGACAGATGTTTTGCTGCAAACATAAGATAGCGGCTAGCGGCCATGGTTATATAGTCAAAGGTTTCCGCGCTTCATGTAATGGCACCCTTAAGGTACTTTTACATGGGAGCATCGAGCGTCGAGCATTAAAGCGGTAGCCAATCAACGTGCCACTTTCCGCAAGAACTACAAGTATATTTCTGGGACCTGATACGTTGATTGGCTAACGCTTTAACGCTCGACGCTGGAACGCTCCCATGTAGGGCTGCGTTCTGATTCTCCACCCGAGTGTATTCTATTACTAGAAGTGCTATAGTATATGTCACATATACTATAGTGTTTCTAGTTATAGAGTGCACCTGGATGAGGAATCTGAACGCACCCTAGGGTGTGTATCAGTTGGACACGGGGCAATTGAACACAGTCCAATCACAAGTCGCTGTTCCAAGGGACCCTACAAATGTCTCTAATCACACGGTGCTGTGATTGGCTGTGTCCAAATGCACCGTGTCCAAGTGCACCGCTCCCTCCCACCATGTATTGGTACCTTTATTCAATTACCGGAAGTCACATATTGAAAGAAGGAAGGATCATAACGCAGCCATAAAGAACAAACCTAATGACATACAACATGGCGCCCGGTACCGAAGGTCTCACAGATTTACAGAGAGATATTTTTACAAAAATCAGTAAAAATGAAGTATGTGAGCTTAAGACATTATTGGCGCCGAATAAAGTCAAAATGGATTTTGTTGACGAAAATGGCATGAGTCCTCTCCAGCATGCCTGTTACAAAGGAAATGTTGAAATAGTGCAGATGCTCCTTGATCAAGTAGGTTATAGATCTGTTTTTAAGTTTCACTAAAGTTGCATTCCATATACAAACATATGTTCTTTTGAAAGAAAATTTTATTGAAAATCGATAGTTCATGTTACGTTCACGTTACGAAAATCTATAGTTCATGTATAGTTACATTATTATGGACTTCCAGTAAAATTTTCCTCAAAAAGAACATTTTGTAATATAATTTAAGATGCAATTTCTGTGCTTAAAATGAAATAAATTAGTATACGAGGCTTAATTGTAAATAAAGAGAAATAAAGAAAATAATTGTTGCAGCATAGAAAATGCAATAAAAAAAAAAGAACAGACTGTTCTTATTAATAGTGTGTTGATAATGGATAATCATCTGTATTGTTGTAAATAAGGATATATATAATTTACACATAAAATTCTATATAGATGATTGACTGTATTTATGATTTTTTGTA
>NW_022639585.1:699219-707971 GCF_010583005.1 Odontomachus brunneus | reverse complement strand
ATATATATATATATATATATATATATATATATATATATATATATATATGGTATATATATATTTTTTTTTATTCATATATTATATATCTTTTTATATAAATATTTTATATTCTTATGTAATATAGTAAATTTGGTATGAAATTATATAAATATCTTATTTTGTGATTTTATATTTTCCTTACAAATCAGATTTTTTTTCTTGTTACTTTAAAAATTGTTAATTTTTATATTATAGCAAAGTTGTATAACTTTTTTTTTAATGTAATAATTTATTTGAAGAAAAAATGAAAAAGTCCGTTATTGACGATTAAAGAAATATTAATAATTTTTCATGTATTTTAATGATAACTGCAATTTATGATCACGGACTCACACAAAATATCTTTCACATAGTAAAATAGAAATCACAAGTATGTGATAGTTTACGTGATAGACGTTATTTGGTTCTAGCGGCGCTGCAGATGTTGACAGATGTTTTGCTGCAAACATAAGATAGCGGCTAGCGGCCATGGTTATATAGTCAAAGGTTTCCGCGCTTCATGTAATGGCACCCTTAAGGTACTTTTACATGGGAGCATCGAGCGTCGAGCATTAAAGCGGTAGCCAATCAACGTGCCACTTTCCGCAAGAACTACAAGTATATTTCTGGGACCTGATACGTTGATTGGCTAACGCTTTAACGCTCGACGCTGGAACGCTCCCATGTAGGGCTGCGTTCTGATTCTCCACCCGAGTGTATTCTATTACTAGAAGTGCTATAGTATATGTCACATATACTATAGTGTTTCTAGTTATAGAGTGCACCTGGATGAGGAATCTGAACGCACCCTAGGGTGTGTATCAGTTGGACACGGGGCAATTGAACACAGTCCAATCACAAGTCGCTGTTCCAAGGGACCCTACAAATGTCTCTAATCACACGGTGCTGTGATTGGCTGTGTCCAAATGCACCGTGTCCAAGTGCACCGCTCCCTCCCACCATGTATTGGTACCTTTATTCAATTACCGGAAGTCACATATTGAAAGAAGGAAGGATCATAACGCAGCCATAAAGAACAAACCTAATGACATACAACATGGCGCCCGGTACCGAAGGTCTCACAGATTTACAGAGAGATATTTTTACAAAAATCAGTAAAAATGAAGTATGTGAGCTTAAGACATTATTGGCGCCGAATAAAGTCAAAATGGATTTTGTTGACGAAAATGGCATGAGTCCTCTCCAGCATGCCTGTTACAAAGGAAATGTTGAAATAGTGCAGATGCTCCTTGATCAAGTAGGTTATAGATCTGTTTTTAAGTTTCACTAAAGTTGCATTCCATATACAAACATATGTTCTTTTGAAAGAAAATTTTATTGAAAATCGATAGTTCATGTTACGTTCACGTTACGAAAATCTATAGTTCATGTATAGTTACATTATTATGGACTTCCAGTAAAATTTTCCTCAAAAAGAACATTTTGTAATATAATTTAAGATGCAATTTCTGTGCTTAAAATGAAATAAATTAGTATACGAGGCTTAATTGTAAATAAAGAGAAATAAAGAAAATAATTGTTGCAGCATAGAAAATGCAATAAAAAAAAAAGAACAGACTGTTCTTATTAATAGTGTGTTGATAATGGATAATCATCTGTATTGTTGTAAATAAGGATATATATAATTTACACATAAAATTCTATATAGATGATTGACTGTATTTATGATTTTTTGTAGACTTGCATTTTTATTAGTAAGAATCTATTCTGTATTGTTGTTTATTTCCATTATCAAAATTCCTTAAATTTTTATAAATTTTGAAGAAAATTTTTTATATAATTCCAAATGAATTGATTATATATATATATATATATATATATATATATATGTATATATATATATATATATATGTATATATATAATTATATAACTTATGAATTTATATATAATAATATACTTAATTGTATAACTTATTTATATTTTATAACTTATATTAATAAATGTTAATATTTTTCAGAAAATAATATATTTGTTATATTTAAGTTTTATGTGATAAGTTAGATTATCTATGGAACATCCATAAACTAGAATAAAACCATGTTCCATTTTGTGATATTTTGATAAAAAATAGATTTATTACAAGCAATCTACTAAACTCTAATACTGAACTTTAATATAATCTTTAACTTGAATTTAACTACTAAATATGCTAAACATTCCATAACAGGAGTTTTATATTAATATTAATTGTAACATGATAGAATATTCTAATGAATTGCAACCTTTGATTGTATAATATATAATACTATATAATAAGTTTTAATAACTTTTGCTTTTAAAATTAATCTTACTAAATGGAAAATCATCTAATATTTGTAAAAGTATGTCTTTAAAATCATTATACTAAATCATGGAAGCTCATAAAATATTTAATTATTGTGGTATTGGTAATGTTCTGATATTTTTGTACAAAAATCTGATAATGGTATTGTTCTGGTGGTTTTGTACAAAAATCTGATAATTCTGCACTACTAATGAAGTGACTATCTATGCAAATTCCTTTGGTGTTAAAATATTTCAAAATAGAATGTGGATTTACCTAAAAAATATTTAATAAAGACATAAAAAAGTTGTATATTCCAGTGTAAAATATTAAAATTTTATTAATAACTAATATATTAAGAAAATTGCAAATGACATTATTTGTATATTATCTCAATTAAGACTCCAGGCTCCTTACATTGTCTATCTCTTTAGTGACGTCAGAAGTGAGAAAATGCATGCTAAACATTTTTGCAAAATATGTTGAAATAAAAATATATATCCATAAAGTAACATTTGCAATTGATTAAAAAAAATTTTTTAGATATTCCATGCACTCCCCTTTTGCTCTAATCAATAATTTATTATAAATTAACCTGAATAGAAATAAGTAAAGAAATATGTTCAGAAGATGAATTGTATGTTACATTAATTTATAACAAATTATTGATTGTTAGAGCAAAAGGAGAGTGTACGGAATATCTTATAAATTTGTTTAATCAATTGTAAATGTTACTTTATGGATATATATTTTTATTTTAACATATTTTGCAAGAATTCTTAGTATGCATTTTCTTGCTTTTGAAGTCATTAAAAAGAGATAGATAATACGAGAGGTCAGGAACCTTAAATTACATCTAAATAAAAAACTTTTTATGTGTATTTGTTTCAGGTTATATTTTTGTGAAATTTATAAAATTTTCAGGGAGATGATTTTGAATTTTAACTTAAGATAGAATTGTACAATACTGTTTGCTTATAGGGTGCTGATGTAAATGCATGTCAACATGAGCATGCATATACCGCACTTCATTTTGCTGCTTTAAGTGGTAATGCTGAGTTGTGTCATCTTCTAATGTCTCATGGAGCACGTTTGACAGCAATGAATAGCGTGGGCAGAACAGCTGCTCAAATGGCTGCATTTGTTGGCAATCACAATTGCGTAGCAACCATTAACAACTTTATCCCAAAGGCAGACATAGATTTTTACATTAAGCCTCAGGGTTTGCAGACGGAACCCATGCTACCACCACATTTAGCAGATTATTTTCATAAATTCATAATGCAGGTCAATGTTAATCCTGTACGTGTGGCCATAAATTTACAGAGATTTCCTACTCTCTTAGAAAATGCTACAAAAGTAAGTAATATGCTATTAGTAAAAAAAAAAGAAGAAAGAAAATATAATGAAACATCAAATTAACCCCTTGAATGTATATGTATCATATGTATACAGAAAAAGTACATGCCACTAGGATAATGTACATATATGTGCATCTTAAAAAAAAAGCTGATTTATCCTTTTGCGATTTGTATAAAACCTGGTATCTAATAGTTTTTGAAGTCTTTGAATCCGAATATATTAGAATATTAAAATTCAAAATGGTAGATTCAATATGGCGGATAAAAAGTTGGAAAAATAATTGGATTTTTATATTTTGATCTGTCATATTGGATTCGTCATTTTGAATTTTGAAATTCTGATGTCACATTCGGATTCAGTGACTTTGAAAACTTTAATACTAAAATCGTAGCGGAAATGTAAGAAGAAACTTTTTCACACTGGTGACACGGAAGTTTCATTTTTGCCATACAGTCAAGGGGTTAATACTTACATTACGGGGTTAATACATTAGTATATAAGATATATTAAAATTTATTTAAATTGTCTATTAACAATTGCATTATATATTCTGTTACTTATTTCTTTATGTTTACTAGATACAGAAAGTACTAGAATCTATGCGCTACAGAGAAATGACACGAGGTGCTGAAACAAATGAAGTAATGGCATTCAAGTATCATTATTTGAGTTGTGTTGTGGACGAAGTATTAAAGTGCCAAAAACGGCAAGAAGCTATGAAAGCAGAGAAAAACGAAAAGAGTAACGAGGAAAGCGAAGAGAAGAAATCGGATACTGTAGAACTTCTGGTGCGGAGGTTTTTAAAATGCAGCAAGAACGATGGCTTACCAGAGTATCAGGAAGCGTTTTTGAGAGAATCTGTGAGGGAGTTTCCATTTAGAGAAAGTACAATTTTTCGTCAAATGGTTGCCACACTGGCGAGTAGAGATCCACCGTCAGCTGTTTCCGTAGTTTCTGCTGCAATTAATGGACAACGCGGTTTCTCCGATAATGCACAGATCTGCGTAACTTGTGGTGAAGATAAAGCTATTAAAAAATGTAGTAAATGTAAAGCGGTACAATACTGCGACAGAGAATGCCAGAGATTGCATTGGTTTATGCACAAAAAAGCTTGCGCTAGACTAGGGCAGTCATCTAATAATGGGAAAACCACGGATGTAGATAAAGAGCAGATTACGAATGTTCTTGGTTCCAGATTACAAAATTTAGCTGTTAAATAAGTGTGTATCATGTATACAAATATCAATAATTTGATCAAGAAATTATATGTTTATAACAGATTTGCTTTGTATATAGTCATTCGTGTGAATTAGCGCGTCTTTGTACGACTGTGCCTATGGTACCTACAGAAATTAAATAATAATGTCATTATTTCCGTATAATTAAAATCGTTGAAGTTGAGTAATTTTTATTTTGTCTTAGATATAGTCTGCTATGCATTTATTTTACAGCTTTCAATGTCGATACCTGACAACGGCCAAAGTAATCAAAGAAATTGTACATCTGAATTGAATCATAAATTCTTAATTGGTATGCAAACATACAACAAAAGTCGCAATATTTATAAACTAACTTTTTGTATATATTTATTTTCGGTAAAAAAAATTGTGCACGCGTGCAAATGAAAATAAGAAATATTGTATTAAATGTTAAAATGCATGTTAAGATGATTAGAGAAAACATTTCTCTACACTTTTATAAACATTTTTTCCGAAATATCTTTGTCCCAATTATTTTCATTGGATATATGTGCTAAATTGAATGTATCTGTTAAATATTTTAAAATTGTTATTTAAACTTTTACAGTGGTCTCTGTCATTGTCAAAATAAAGCACGTTTACTTATAACTTTGATATAGTACTATTTATATCATCTCGTATATTTCATACCATTAATTCTGTACTGATAATAACTTTACAAATAGTATGTATATTAAAATAAATTGCATTCCATTTAAAACATACAATTAATGTTTTTCTCATTTAAAATATTAATAAAAGTCAACATACTTAGATATACATTTATTGAATCTGGACAAAAATAAATTATTATAATCTGAAATAATAGAGCGCTCCTTCATAGAGTTAACTAATAGTGAAATATTAATGGCACATAAGGAGTTAGCACGGATGTCTTAGTGCTATTAAATACTAATATAACTTTTAATATTAATATGATTTGTGTAAGCGAAGAAAAAATTTCGATACGTGCGTTTGACATACTGGACATTTTTATCCTCCCACAATCATATTAATATTAAAAGTTATATTAGTATTTAATAGCACTAAGCATCCGTGCTAGCTTCTTATGTGCCATTAATATTTCACTATTAAATAAATTATTATTTCCGATATCACACACACAAAAAAATAAGTTTATACTGCATTATCAATAAACTATTCCATGCTTGTGTGAAATTACTTTTGGACATTCTTAGCGATAAATAAAAAATGTGTGTGTGTGTGTGTAGTTTCAGCTTCATCCTTTTGTCTCAACGTTTTAAGCCAGCAGCATACGGTGCTTGTTTTCATGCTGGATTGCTCGCTGATTGGTGCATTTCTGAAGATGGATGGAAATACATCAATCAAAACAGATTTACATAAAACAGTTTCATCCAGCAAGCAATCCAGCACGAAACAAGCACCGTGTGCCGCTGGCCTTATTAGGTTTGTCGAGTTGCTTGTACTATTCACACTTTTACACTTAATGCCCGTTGCATACTAGTGCACCTCATACAATACAAATTTTCCAAAATACGTTCTGAAGACATTTTTAGGACGCAAGGATGTCATCAGAATATTTTTAGGACGTCCTTTAAGTTGTCTGAAAATAGCTAATATCCAATAAGTTTATTCGCATTAATTGGACTTTTCACATTTAGTGCACATTAAAGCCAGCGGCACACGGGAGCGGTGCACTTGGACACGGTGCATTTGGACACAGCCAATCACAGCACCGTGTGATTAGAGACATTTGTAGGGTCCCTTGGAACAGCGACTTGTGATTGGACTGTGCCCAATTGCCCCGTGTCCAACTGATATACACCCGCGGCACACGGTGCTTATTTTCATGCTCGATTGCTTACTGATTGGTGCATTTCTGAAGAGAGACCAATCAGAATACAGTATTTCCATCCAGCAAGCAATCCAGCATAAAAATAAGCATCGTATGTCGCTGGTTTTAATTCTTTAGAGGTTTTAAAAATGACGTCATGATTTCCGTTCATGTTCCGAGTGTAAATGCAATTCTAATACACTTGATCCCAAGTAAAACCAGCGGCAAACGGTGCTTGTTTTCATGCTGGATTGCCTGCTGATTGGTGCATTTCTGAAGATGGATGGAAATACACCAATAAAAACAGAGTATTTCCATCCAGCAAGCAATCCAGCACGAAAACAAGCACCGTGTGCCGCTGGCTTAAGAGTGAAAAGTGAATTGTATTTACACTCGTAATACGAACGGAAAACATGACTCCATTTTTAGAACCTCTAAAGAATTAGGGCCCTCACACATGAAATGACATAACTGCATGTGCATAGCATAAGACTGTATGGACCAATGAACATCGAGTATTGAGCATTAAGCATCAATATGGTGGCTAAATACTCGATGCTCATTGGTCTATATAGTATCTTATGCTATGCACATGCAATTATGTCTTTCATGTGTGAAGGCTCTTAATGTGCACTAAATGTGAAAGTGTAAAAAATTCAATTAATGTGAATAAACTTATTGGATATTAGCTATTTTCAAACAATTCACACCTTCAAAGGACGTCCTAAGAATATTCTGATAACGTCCCTCCGTCCTGAAAACGTCTTCAGAATGTATTTTGGAAAATTTGTGTTGTTTGAAGTGCATTAATGTGCAACGAGCATTAGGTGTAAAAGTGTGAAAAGTACAAACTCGACAAACCTATTAGTTGCATAAATGAAACATATTCAGATAGCACAGAGATGAACAGAAATTCCTAGAGAATTAATTTTCAAGAATAGATATAGAACTAGAAAAATGAATACTCCAGACAGCATACGACGTCCAATGGACGTCCAATTTTGGTTTTTGTTTAGTCCCTAATAGCCATATGTTCAGGGGACATCCAGAGGACATCCTGAGGATATCCTGAGGACATTATTCGTCCTCAGGACGTCCTTAGGACGTCCTCAGGAGATCTTGTGCTGTCTAGGGTCCCAACATCCATGGACTTATGGGCGTTCTAATTACGTACATTGTGGGCTGCGTTCAGATTCCCCACCCAGGTGTATTCTATTACTAGAAGTGCTATAGTATATGTCACATATATTATAGTGTTTCTAGTAATAGAGTGCACCCGGATGAGGAATCTGAACGCACCCGTGGATGTACAAAATATGTTGACTTTTGTACGTTTTAAAGACG
The DNA here is from genome assembly GCF_010583005.1 of Odontomachus brunneus. Lineage (NCBI taxonomy): Eukaryota > Metazoa > Arthropoda > Insecta > Hymenoptera > Formicidae > Odontomachus > Odontomachus brunneus. The sequence goes on along the minus strand of NW_022639585.1, from coordinate 699,908 downwards.
TCCATTTTATGTATTTCTAAGGAACATATATTGAGCTCGCATATGCCTTCATTTATTAATTGATATTAATAGTATAAGCCGGTTTTACCAACACGAATAAATTTAAACAATCGATTAAATTTATCTTCTCTATTGGAATAATTGTATTTGTCAAACGATAATGTGATTAGTTAGTTCCATCGAAAAAGTTACCATTACGAGTTTTTAAAAATTGCGAACAAATTAATCCCTTAATTTGCATTATTAATAAGAAACCCAACCAGCAAAACAATAAAAATTAAACATTTAAACATTTAAAAACATTTTAAAAATATTTAAAAAACATTTTTTAAAACGTTAAAAATAATGAGATAAGTTCCCATTTTTCATTAAAAAAATATTTTTTTAACGTTTGAAAAAATAGAAGTTTAACATTCATTAAATATTGAAAAAAACATAACATTTTTCTAATCCGTTAAAACATTTCTTAATGAAAAAAGGGAATTTACCCAGACAGCACACGATATTTATGATAAAGATTCATAAATATTAGGTCGAATTATTTTTTAAAAATATTATATAAATATTTCATAAATATTCTATACATAAAGAAAAAAGTATCAAAATCTTTACTCAAAATATTATTAAAATATAGGCTAAATTGTTTTACAATATTTATATATTATACAATATATATATATATATATATA
>NW_022639585.1:695343-697373 GCF_010583005.1 Odontomachus brunneus | reverse complement strand
TTTGGAAAGCTCTCGAGATGTGCTATAAGAATATGCAATGAAAAATGGGGTGTTCCATTTAAAAAAATTAATGTGACCTTGACCTGACCTTCGCTACGCAACCCAAGGTCAAACTGATGTGATTAGTAAATACATCTTTTTAAACGCCACAACTTTTATCTGAAACATTTTTTTCTAAAAGGTACAACATTATTGATCATTCGGCTGACAGTTTGAAATGTCCAGTCTTTATTGAATTTAAAAAAGTTAAAATCATTATGGCCAAACTTGGTCTTAGAAATTCAGACGCAATTAATACCTATAAAAAGTACTCCAATGAGATACCAGAAGATTGGTACAATTTTAAGACAACTTCTACTAACAGTCTTCCATCTTTTGGCTCATTCTTAAATGCTTTTTACCCTTCTCAGACAAATAGTGGTTCATTTACTTTCAATTCTAATTGTAGTAATTTGTTCAACTCTAATGATTTTCCTCCTCTTCCCTCGCAATCCAAAACTTTTAATCTTGGATTGCGTGGGAGAGGTAAGATAGATCTAAAGAATATAACTAAAGATAACAAATCCTCTTCTTCCTCAGTGATTTCCCCTATTACCAACTCTTTGTCTTCGGGCGTTAATTGGTCGGGTAATAATAATAATAATAACTCTAATTCTAAGAGGTTCACTTCTTTCTATACTTCTTCTCCTGTCCTGTCGGAGCATCACTCTCAGCCTCCTCTCTCTCTCCCAGAAAGTCCCCCTTCCCCTCCTTCTAAACTATCCACCAACCAGGAACCTCAACCTCATTCCTTAACTAGTTTTAAATCCACCAATGATACTTCTCAATCTAACCATCTCAAGACTATAGCATCTTCTTTCAATTCGTTACTTCAAAGCCTTATTTTTTCCACTGATAACATTAGCATGCAATCACAACTTTCAGCTATTTCAATTCAACTTAATTCAATTATATCTTCCTTATCCCCTGAATTATCTTTTAGTTCTCTTTAAATTTTTTTTTGGGCTGACGTAATTAATATGTCTGACAAACAGTTTTCGATTATTCAGTGGAATTGCAGATCTATTAGGGCCAGAGAGTGTGACCTATTCAATTTTATTGAGAAAATGGATAACCTGCCTATTTTCATTTGCTTAAGTGAAACATGGCTGTCGGATGACTCTAAAATAACTTTTAATAATTACAACTTTATATCCGCCAACAGATCTCGAGTCGGCGGTGGATGTGCCATACTAATCAGAAAAGATGTGAGCTTCCTTAAGATTGAACTTATGGATTCATTCCTAGTTCGTAATGCTCATATGCGCTTGGAAACTGACATTTGTGGAATCAAATTTAACTGTGCCGGTAAAACTTTCCATCTATTTTCAATATATAATCCTCCTCTGTCCTCGAATTGCACCTCTGCAGCCACTCGTGATATTTGGATTAATCTTATAAATCATCTAGAAACATATCATAATGTCATTATCTGCGGGGATATGAACGCTTTGCATGGCTCTTGGAGTTATTCAACTCTTCATCCAAATATCATGGGTAATGTCATCTATGATGCTATCACTAATTCTGATCTCATTATCATGAATGATGGTTCCCCTACCTGGTCATCCTTGGACGGCGGCTCTTGTAGCTCCCCAGATTTATCCATAATTTCTCACTCGCTGGCGACTATGCTTGAATGGCATGTATTCGATAACAAACATGGTAGTGACCATTTTCCTATTCACATTTTGTTTAATCTCACAGCTCCTGATAAAGTTCTCTGACTACATTATGTAGACCACATTATGTTACTTCAAAAATTAATTGGCTCATGTTTTCAGACAGACTGGGTGAAATTTCGGCTCCTCTCCGTAAGGATATTTCTTCACATGTAAATATTATCAATCCTCTGGCCTCATATGAGGAACTTATTAAACATATTAATGTATCTCTTCTGCATGCTGGTGCTAAACAGGCACGGCATTCTGGAATGGTCAGAAGACCCCCATCTTGTTGGTGGGATATCCAATGCACCAACATTGTTAAGT
>NW_022639585.1:695269-695333 GCF_010583005.1 Odontomachus brunneus | reverse complement strand
AAAACTCTATTATTATAACAATAATTATAAATCTTAAATCAAACATAATTATTTAGTTTTTTTT
>NW_022639585.1:690690-695259 GCF_010583005.1 Odontomachus brunneus | reverse complement strand
ACCCCCATCTTGTTGGTGGGATATCCAATGCACCAACATTGTTAAGTCTAAGATTGAAGCGTACAAATTATTTAAAAAATTTCCCAACTCTAAGAATTTAAAAAATTATCATATAATATGTAAAAGTACTAAAAACAACTTGCGTAAAATTAGGAATACTAGGTTTCGAGAGTTTTGTTCTTCTCTTGACATAAATTCCAACCCTAGAGTAGTCTGGCGCACTATCAAATCTTTTCAGAGGAATAAGCAGGCCTCCTTTTATAATTCAGAATTCTCTGAACGCAATCTCTCAAATATAAAGGACACTTTTCGGGATGTGGTTTCTTCTACTCCCCCATCGCCAGTCACCACACAGTTTTACTTTAAATTTTCAAATCCCAGGACCAGCTCTGAGGCGCGTCGCGCTCTGCCGACTGCAACTGGTTCCCTTGATTTTCTCACTAATGAAATTAATGCGTCCGAATTTGACACTAATCTCAAGTATATGTGTAAAAAGAAAACGGCTCCTGGACATGACCAATTAACGTGGGAGATTATCAAACATTTCTCTCCTTCTGTTCTCAGTTACATCAGACATCTTTTCAATGCTTTCTTTTTTGCCGGTAACATTCCAAATTCTTGGAAAAAATTTCAAATGATCTTCATTCCGAAGCCCAATGGCTCAGGATTTAGGCCAATATCACTTGCCTGCAATCTCATGAAGTTATTCGAGAAGATCCTACAGGGAAGGCTTGAGTGGTGGACGGAACGTTTTAATATCCTCCCCACCTTTCAAAGTGGTTTTCGTAGCGGTAAATCTTGTGCGCATAATATTTTATATCTCAAGAATTTTATACTCGAGGCTTTTAATAATAACGAAAAGGTGGATGCACTATTCCTCGATATCAAGGGAGCGTTCGATAGCGTCAACCCGGAAAAGTTAGGCTATATCCTCTTAGGTATGGGTCTTCCGGTAAGGATGTCGAATATTATTCTATCCTTCCTTACTAATAGGAAGATCTTCGGATATTATAATGGTGGACTCATTGGCGAGGGATCTACCTCAATAGGCCTTCCGCAAGGCTCGGTCCTGAGCCCTCTCTTATATAATATTTACTCTGCTGTAATACATCGTAACATGGAGCTTGACGTTAAAATACTATCCTATGCGGACGATATCGTTATCTTTTATAGGAATAAGTCCATAGCTAACATTTGTTTTAAATTAAACTATAACTTTTCTATCATTGGCCAAAACTTACAGGCACATGATTTATTGATTGCCCCTCAAAAAACTAAATTTTGTATTTTTGCAAAATCTTCCAGATTTCGAACTCTAAGTAGACTCTACAACAAAATTAAACAACCCATTGTACATCTAAATCAGTGTATCAATATTTCACCTATGGCTGTTTTCTTAGGTATTACATTCGATCATTCCTTATCTTGGAAACCACATATTACCTCCTTACTAAATATCTGTAATAAACGCCTTAACATTCTTAAAGCCATTACTGGTATTAAGTGGGGTTCTCACCCCCTCACGATTCTCTCTGTGTATAGGGGACTCATTCGCTCTCGATTATGGAGGACTAGTATTATATGACCTCCCTCCGGGCCGTACTATTCAGCTAGATAGAGTGCAATATGCCGCTCTCAGATGTGTACTTGGTCTTATGAGAACGACTCCTACCAATGTTCTTCTCGATCAAAATGCTGAATGGCCATTGGTTATTCGTCGCCTATTCTTAGCCACCAAGATCACCCTTTCTGGTCTTGTAGAACTGACTCCTAACTTTTCACACGAAATGAAGATCTCAGCCCCTCTTGAGTCGGATTGCACCAATGCTAATCCAGGTGATTCTCTAAACGCTCCTTCCATTTCCAATATACTTCGTTCACGTAAATCCTCCTTGCTATCTCCTTACTATCAAGAAATACATAACTTAGAACCTCCTAGATACCAGGGACATTTGAATTTTCCCGTAGCTAATAGATATATTGATATATCTACTGATACCATAGCGTTCTCAGAGTTGAGCAAATTTCACAAAAAAGTTGGGAATTTTTATTATTGCAAACATAAAAAAATCTCTGTCAGCGGGATGAATCGTAGGGCTGCTGCTATACTTGATCATAAAAACCTGAACTGTATTATTTATACTGACGGCTCTATATTGCCTGATGGCAGGGCTGGTTTCGGGGTTTTTTCCCCTACACATAATATTAAAGCATCTGTTCCCTGCCCTCGCTCCCGGGTTATAATGCATGTGGAAGCGGAGGCCATAATATATGCAATTGACCTTGCAATTGAGTTGCGCTCGAACAAAGTTGGCATATTGTCCGACTCCAGGAGTATCATATCCAATGTTTCCAACCTCAACACTTCCAAAAGAACTAGCTATCTCTGTCATAAAATCAGAGACAAGTTAATATCTGCTTCTCAATTGGACATTCATATAACATTAATCTGGATACCCGGACACCGTGGCTTCATAGGCAATGAGTCTGCCGATCAACTTGCGAAATCAGCAGCTCTCTCCTCACAGGACACATGTCACTCCAACATATATTGCGGGGATCTCATTGCTAATATTAAACATGATTTTCAAAAACTGGCTCATGCGTATCTTGAGGAGCAATTTAAATATAAAGGGCGGAGATACCGGGAAAACGTCCCGAACCTATCGAATTCCCCGTGGTACAAACAATATAAATTTTCTAAGAGAGACGCAATTTCTTTAATTGCCAGGATTAAATCCTACCATGTATCTACCAGTACACACTTGATAGATAAAAATATTATTAATGATGAAACGTGTGTATGCGGGGTCAGTCCAAGGAACTGGCAACATATTTTATTTAATTGCAACAGATATATACAAGCGTCCAACAATTTAATATCCAACCTCATTAAAATGGATTTTTCTCCGTGGGACGATATTTTTCTTAGAGCTTTTACTAAAGATCTTAACATATTTACAACTATTGCAAAGTTTCTGAAACAAACAAATCAAATAATTTAAACGGATATACAACATACGATGGCAGCACCTGTCTGAGCAATGGCGTTGGGGCATGAGTCACTGATACGCCTCTAGCCAAATATTGAAGGAAGGAAGGAAGTAAGCGTATCTTTTAGTGTCGTTTGAACTAAAAGGTGTGATAAAGTGGATATTGTCACATATAAAAAGTTTTGCAAAGCAATAATAAGAAATGGATAAGGATGAAATCAGGGTAAGTTAAGAAATAGCTTTACATCGAGTTTATTATATAATGTTGTAATGGCGTTTTGTTATATCTGATTCACTACTCAGGGCATGTCGATACAAAATTTTTTAAGGTTACATTTGTATATCAATAGAGTGTTCGTGTTGCTTGCAATGATCTCCTGAAAACGTCCCAAGGATATTCTGAGTATGTAAGAATGCCCTTAGAACGTTCTCAGTATGTATCCTAGATATCTGTGTTATTAGGATATATATAGTAATATTCTTAAATAACTAAACCTGCTTAAACAGATTCTGCGTAAAGCCTGTTAGCAGAATCTGTTGACTGGAAGGCAACAGATTGTATACAGAATCTGTTAATATAAATTCTAATGGTAAGTTGGTGGCAGATTTTGTGCAATGTTTGTCGACAAACTTTGACGATTGTAAAGATTGTAAGATTGAAAGATTGTACACAGAATCTGTAGTGATCTGACAAACTCTGACAACAGATTGGTGGTAGAAACCGAGCAGGCTATGCTGTGTGCAGAGCAATGCTGTCAGAGTCTGTTAACCAGTCCTGTCAGTAGTCTGACAGCAGGTTGGGGATGCAGATGTCTGTGGATCTGTCGACAGATCCTGTTTGAATCTGACAGATCTTATCGCCAATCTGACAGCAATCTGTGCACAGATTGTTTACTAGGATTATTAACAATAGAGTATATGTTGTATATATATTTCTTATTGATATTAAAATCTTATAAATACATTATCAAATTCGCTTTTCAGATCCTATTGATATTGAAGAAGAGATGATAACTACTAATACAAGTGAAGGCATTGCTACCACTTTAGCAGAAAGAAAGTACTTTATAATATAATAAGTAAGTACTTTATAATATAATATTTATTATTATGTTAACTAACATCAATCAATGTTTAAATACATAATTATGGATTAACATCTCATTGCAGATTCAAATAAGGGACAAAGCAGTATAGGATGCAATGATTGCTATGAAGAGATTAGAAATATGTTCTTAATAAACATTTCAGTCGAAACATTTAAGTAAACATTTAAGTAAAAAATACATAACTCATTACTTGCTTAGCAGCATAATTTTGTTTTGAAAATTATACAAAATATATTTTTACTATGTTATAAATACAGAAGAAGAAATGGAAAATAGATTGATAGTAACAAACAAAGGAAAGTTAAATGGAAAAGGTATTTATATTTTCAATTGGCATTGTTGTAAAGAATATTACAAAACGAAATATATATTTAAGTGTGTATACATTTAACATTTTTAAATAGACCTTTCGAGATCAGAAGAGGAGATGGAGATGACAACAAGTGAATATGACGAAAAAAATACTT
>NW_022639585.1:681083-683220 GCF_010583005.1 Odontomachus brunneus | reverse complement strand
ATATATATATATATATATATATATATATTTATACATATATACATATATACATATATACATATATACATTACATATACAGGTTTGACAACTTTTCAGTTTATATCTCGATATATTATTATAAATATATTTTAAATTACAATGTTGTTCTAGCAAAGTTTACCTGATAAAGCACGTGCATATTGCAAAATAGCGTTTCCTCGAACGCAGCCAAACTTATCTTTGTGAAACTGGCTTTTATATGCCTTTTAATTGGAAAAGTAGGAATATTTCAATGTAATATAATAAAAATGTTTGACTAAATATTAAATTAAAGATACGCGATTAATGACTGCGGCGGTTTTGAGTGGTTATGCACAGCATAACTTCGTCAGCGTTGTTAGCGTCGTTATATTTTTCTTCTGCGTGCAATAAGCGACAAAGAGAGAATGACGTTGACAGTGCATGAGCGCTCAAAGTGAACGCAGCCCAAGTATTGTACAAATTTGTGGGATACTCTGTGTGTGTATATATATGCATGCAACCATAATCCTTGTTCAACCTAGTTTTCATCCATTTTTCAGTTTCTATCCTAAACTTATTTGCCGTTAGCAAGAAGAAGCATCTTAGTTCTCAAGAAAAGAAAATATATAATATAATAACTTCGTTAAAAAAGTAGCTCTATGCCTTAATTCGCGAAAAAATAATTTAGCACAAAGATTGCACGAAGCAGAAAAACTTTTAAATGAGAAATTATTTGCTACTATAGATGAGATGCCAACACCTATAAGGATGTTTTTATATCGTATTTAAGAAATATGAACAGAAATAAGTATAAAAGAGAATATACATTAGAGGATAAGATATTAGCATTGTCGCTTTATAAAAAGAGCCCTAAAGCTTATAGATATATGGCACAAATATTTTATTTACCTAGTAAAGAAACATTAAGAAAAGTGGTTCAAAATATTACTTTAAAACCAAGAATTTCTGATGTAATTTTTGATGAAATACAAGCTCGTGTTGAGTCATTTATTGAATTATAGATATAAATATTGCATACTACTTTTTGATGAAATGAAACTGGATGTTTCATTGACATATAACTCAGCTGCAGATTTAGTGGAAGGTTTTACTGATGATGGTGATGAAAGAAAAATCGAAATAGCTGATCATGTGCAAGTGTGGATGCTAAAAGGAATTTATGGTACTAAACCATGGAAATAACCAATTGTATTCTCATTTTGTAAAGATTGTACACCTTCTGATAATATTGTATGTACATTTAAAACTATTGTAACAAAGGCCCAAGATGCAGGATTACAAATTATAGCTTTGGTATGTGATAAAGGTACTAATAACATAAAAGCTATACGGCAAATGATTTTTGACTCCAAACAAGAAGCAATAGATAATAATTTAACTGTAGAGCATGATGTTATAATTATAAGGGATCAGCAAATTATCCCACTATACGATCCACCACATTTGTTAAAGTGCATACGCATTTATTAACAAAAGATTTATTATACAAATTAAAAGATGGCAAAGAATGAACAGCAAAATGGTCTCATGTTGAGGATGCGTATGAAATTGATCGCAGCAATGGGCATCTGCGAATAATGCGTAAATTAACAGATTATCATGTGATACCCAAAAAAAATAAAAAAAAAAATGAAAGTCTCGTATTGTACACAAGTTTTTAGTAACACTGTATCAAGTGTTATGGCATTAATGAGTAAAAGTCAAAGCAAACATTTTATTTCTAACAAAATCATGCCATCTGAAGGTATAGAAACTGCTGAGTTGCTATATTTTTTTAATTAATTATTCGATACTGTCAACAGTATTATTAAAGTAAGTGACATTATACACGAGCAATTGTGGATTGATGCCATTACTGTTTTCGAAAGTATGGAATTTATTAAAAAAAGGCCTTATGATAGAAAAAAATCCAGAAGTCTTGAAAAATTGGATACATACATTAAAAGGGTTTAGATTATTAAATGAATATTTGCGTGACCTTAAGTTTCAAACATTTATAACAAGAAACTTTAATCAAGATGCTCTTGAAAATTTCTTTGGACAAGTTCGACAGCATGGTGGACGAAATATCAACCCCAATTGTGGTACATTTCTAGGCTATTACAAAAGTTTGTTA
>NW_022639585.1:680212-681073 GCF_010583005.1 Odontomachus brunneus | reverse complement strand
AAAACGAAATATATATTTAAGTGTGTATACATTTAACATTTTTAAATAGACCTTTCGAGATCAGAAGAGGAGATGGAGATGACAACAAGTGAATATGACGAAAAAAATACTTCGGAGAAAATAAGAAATAAGAGAAAGGAGAAAGGTAAAATATTTTCGGTAATATTTTTGTAATGTTATTAATAGAAATATAATCACTTCAAAAGTGTGCAGACCATATTTCTATTAATAAAAGGAAATTAAATATTAATTATAACTTTATATACATACTTTCTATATCTGAAACAGTGAAAGATACCAAGTAAGTGCTACGTATGTCAGTGGCATTGAATGTCAGTATTATGGCATATTTAGCACTGAAAATCAGTGTCTTTCACTGTTTCAGATGTAGAGAGTATATATTCAGAAATACATATATGGTATAAGGAATAAAGAAGCGAAACAAAATGTTATATATAAGTGCAGGGTTTTACATTGCAGTTAATAAATAAAAGTTGGTAAAAAATAAAAAAAAACTATAATTTATACCTTGAAAAACATTTCCTGACTGAGAATTTGTTTTTTCCAATTCACAAATTCTATGAATCCATTAACTTTCATTTCCAAATATTTTACCTATCCAGTCATATTTATATAAATATAGTCCATATATATCCAATGAAAAATAAAAGTATTGGTTTTATCAACAGATATAATTTCTCTCTGTTTATTATCAGCATCTCTTTCAGTTTTTTTTTTACTTTTTTCTAATCCAAACCTTGACTACTTATATATCCACATTGTACAGATCTCTAAGAACGTTCTACAGACATTTTAAGGAGTTCCTACGTCCAAATTATGTCCTAAAGTTCTTAGAATATT
>NW_022639585.1:677681-680202 GCF_010583005.1 Odontomachus brunneus | reverse complement strand
AAGAAGAAGCATCTTAGTTCTCAAGAAAAGAAAATATATAATATAATAACTTCGTTAAAAAAGTAGCTCTATGCCTTAATTCGCGAAAAAATAATTTAGCACAAAGATTGCACGAAGCAGAAAAACTTTTAAATGAGAAATTATTTGCTACTATAGATGAGATGCCAACACCTATAAGGATGTTTTTATATCGTATTTAAGAAATATGAACAGAAATAAGTATAAAAGAGAATATACATTAGAGGATAAGATATTAGCATTGTCGCTTTATAAAAAGAGCCCTAAAGCTTATAGATATATGGCACAAATATTTTATTTACCTAGTAAAGAAACATTAAGAAAAGTGGTTCAAAATATTACTTTAAAACCAAGAATTTCTGATGTAATTTTTGATGAAATACAAGCTCGTGTTGAGTCATTTATTGAATTATAGATATAAATATTGCATACTACTTTTTGATGAAATGAAACTGGATGTTTCATTGACATATAACTCAGCTGCAGATTTAGTGGAAGGTTTTACTGATGATGGTGATGAAAGAAAAATCGAAATAGCTGATTATGTGCAAGTGTGGATGCTAAAAGGAATTTATGGTACTAAACCATGGAAATAACCAATTGTATTCTCATTTTGTAAAGATTGTACACCTTCTGATAATATTGTATGTACATTTAAAACTATTGTAACAAAGGCCCAAGATGCAGGATTACAAATTATAGCTTTGGTATGTGATAAAGGTACTAATAACATAAAAGCTATACGGCAAATGATTTTTGACTCCAAACAAGAAGCAATAGATAATAATTTAACTGTAGAGCATGATGTTATAATTATAAGGGATCAGCAAATTATCCCACTATACGATCCACCACATTTGTTAAAGTGCATACGCATTTATTAACAAAAGATTTATTATACAAATTAAAAGATGGCAAAGAATGAACAGCAAAATGGTCTCATGTTGAGGATGCGTATGAAATTGATCGCAGCAATGGGCATCTGCGAATAATGCGTAAATTAACAGATTATCATGTGATACCCAAAAAAAATAAAAAAAAAAATGAAAGTCTCGTATTGTACACAAGTTTTTAGTAACACTGTATCAAGTGTTATGGCATTAATGAGTAAAAGTCAAAGCAAACATTTTATTTCTAACAAAATCATGCCATCTGAAGGTATAGAAACTGCTGAGTTGCTATATTTTTTTAATTAATTATTCGATACTGTCAACAGTATTATTAAAGTAAGTGACATTATACACGAGCAATTGTGGATTGATGCCATTACTGTTTTCGAAAGTATGGAATTTATTAAAAAAAGGCCTTATGATAGAAAAAAATCCAGAAGTCTTGAAAAATTGGATACATACATTAAAAGGGTTTAGATTATTAAATGAATATTTGCGTGACCTTAAGTTTCAAACATTTATAACAAGAAACTTTAATCAAGATGCTCTTGAAAATTTCTTTGGACAAGTTCGACAGCATGGTGGACGAAATATCAACCCCAATTGTGGTACATTTCTAGGCTATTACAAAAGTTTGTTAGTAAATACATTTATAGAAACGTCCGCATGTGGAAATTGTGAATTTGATAACACTTCTGGATATTTATTAAACTTGAAAAAGCTATTAAATTTAGCATTATCAAAACATGAAGATAAAAATGATGATATAATTGCAATAACATTGTCGAAGGAGATACCGACATTTGATAATATAGATCTCGATGCTGAAACACAAATATCAATGTCAATGTTTAAAAATATTAATTTCAAAAAAATTGTAAAACGTGCCATGCAAATTTAAAAACTTTGCAACAAAATATATCTTTTAAGATTGGTATAGCAAAACTTAAAAATATTACTTACTATTATCTGCCAGTGATTTCTCACTTAGTGCAATTTTCTATGTATATTAAAAACATTGCAATGAATTATGTACATTTTGAGTTTTTAAAATGTGAACACGAAACATCGCTGAAAGAATTAATTACACATAGATATACAGATAAAATCATAGCAAATTATTTTGCACATGTCAGAAAAATATTATCTCCAAATAATTCTGATGACACACTTGTACAAGTTGCATATAAATATTTTATTAAATACAGCAAGAAAACTGTATAAACTTTTAAATGTTAAGCATAATAATCAAATATGTTTTTCATTTATGTTCTTCTGTAGTTATATATTCTCATAGTTGTATGTTCTTTTGTATGTTTATTTTCGTTTATGTTCTCCTGTAGTTGTATATTCTCATAGTTGTATGTTCTTTTGTATGTTTATTTGGAGTGGATCGAGTAGCTCTATTATGGGCATACAACTATGTTTGTATAATATATACAGGGTGTTCGGAAAGTACCGGGACGCCCGAATATCAGGAAAAATATAAGTTTTACAAAAAAATGTTTCAGACAAAAGTTGTGGCGTTTAAAAAGATGTATTTACTGATCACATCAGTTTGACCTTGGGTTGCGTAGCGAAGGTCAGGTCAAGGTCACATTAATTTTTTTAAA
>NW_022639585.1:675745-676211 GCF_010583005.1 Odontomachus brunneus | reverse complement strand
ATAACTCTGACAGTGTGCTCTCCAAAGGACACAGTCTTTCTCTGCTCTATAACTCTGACAGTGTGCTCTCCAAAGGACACAGTCTTTCTCTGCTCTGCTCTCTTGCCGCTGCCGTCTTATATACCTCTCACACGCATACTCGCACTCATACAATAAGTTTTTTCTATTCTACGCACTCTACAAAACAATAGGAACTACGCTCCTAAAATCGCCGCCATCAAACAGCGCCGAACGTCGCTAATCTCTTTGGAGACGCCGCCGTTTTCACCGCGCGAAGCCGCCGCTTCTATCAAACGACGCCGAACTCTTACAGCGCAGAACGTTACACATCTCTCTCTCTCTCTCTCTCTCTCTCTCTCTCTCTCTCTCTACCTATAGCTTGCCTAACTTCGGTATCCTACATTCGGCCATTCTGCAAGGGCATTCGCCCTCGAATGTTCTCATCTTCACTTTCATTTTCCTCGTG
>NW_022639585.1:674926-675735 GCF_010583005.1 Odontomachus brunneus | reverse complement strand
ATCGACTATCGCAAAGATATATTTATAACTTTTCCTCGTGGTGGGTAACGGTCCCAAGTGATCGACGTGAAACGTATCTAGTGGTAATTCTCCTTTGTCTATCATATTCAAGTATCCCTCTTGCTTGCCATGTTTCCTCTCTGCTAGGATACAAGCTACGCAATTCCGTATCACCTTCTCGATCTTTGATTTTACACCCGGTATAAAATAATCTCTAAGTAGAAGTGCTTCTGTCTTTGCTGCCGCAAAATGGCCTTGCTCATGCATTTGCTTAATAATCTGTATACGCAATGACTTTGGAACAATTAGCAAAATATCTCCGTTATGCTTTTTAAACAATAGATCATTTCTTATTATGTAATCGTCATTCTTTCCTTCCTTTACGGCGTCAAATATTTTCTTTACGTCACAGTCATTTTGTTGCGCTTGTTTAAATTTTATGGTTAAGTTATCGCGCTTATTTACGACCATGCAAACTGGGAGGGGGTGACGACTCAACGCGTCTACATGTGTCATACTTTTCCCAGGCCTATGCTCTATAACGTAATCAAATTCCTCTAAGAGTAGTGCCCAGCGAGCCACACGCACACATAGGTCCTTCTTACGCATTGTTAGCGTAAAGGCGCGACAGTCCGTTATTATTTTAAAATGAATCCCTAATAAATAAACTCGGAACTTTACTAGAGCCTTAACAATAGCGAGTACCTCTAACTCATAACTTATGTATCGCCGCTCTGCAGGTGTAGTCTTACCGCTTGAATAATAAACAGGGTGGAACATGTCATCGTCATCGCTTTTCTGCAAAAGAA
>NW_022639585.1:667356-673347 GCF_010583005.1 Odontomachus brunneus | reverse complement strand
ACCCTTATAGAAATATCATACTAAGAATCATTGATAATTACTTATTATCCAGTATTTTTAATACTGAAAATAAGTAATTATCAATGATTCTTAGTATGATATTTCTATAAGAGTATTAGCTGGAAACGTTTTTTATTTTTATTTTACAAAAATATTTAATAATTTTTTATTTTTATTTATTACGAAAGGTAATACATGATAGTTAATATATATATATATATATATATATATATATACATTTATCTTCTTAAACACTTTTCATAAATCTAATAAATAATACTTGTGAAAAGTCGTTTATCAGTACAGTATTATTATTTAGGCGTATTTAACAATACGCCTAAATAATAACAACCAATCGAGAATCAACTTAATATTTCTGTTGTATTGTACAATAGAAAGCCTGATTTTTTATTGGTTAGCTTTAGGAAGTTATTGGTTACGCTTTACGCGAATTTAACGAAATACGCGCCATGGGGATTAGGTATTGTCGACTTGCAAAATGGCGTAATTTCTAGTAAATTACTACAGGTTACGCTTACGCAAGTTACGCCGAATGGGAAGGTACTCTAAGGATTTAATATATTTGTTTCTGCGTTTTTAAAAAAGCGATACCAAAAATAAAAACAATTTATAGAACGTTAATAAAATATAAATTGAAAAAACTCGAAAGTAAAATAAAAATATTACATATATTCTGAATTAAATTTATTTTGCATCCTACTTCACATCAAAATATATATTTTATGATCGAAATGAACAGATATTACTTTATTTGTTTTATTTATTGTACTGATAAACGACTTTCCACAAGTATTATTTATTAGATTTATGAAAAGTGTTTAAGAAGATATATATATATATATATATATATATATATATATATATTAACTATCATGTATTACCTTTCGTAATAAATAAAAATAAAAAATTATTAAATATTTTTGTAAAATAAAAATAAAAAACGTTTCCAGCTAATACTCTTATAGAAATATCATACTAAGAATCATTGATAATTACTTATTTTCAGTATTAAAAATACTGGATAATAAGTAATTATCAATGATTCTTAGTATGATATTTCTATAAGGGTACCGTGTTGACTGTTCAGTATTGGGATCATTGTAAGCACAAAGATTTTCCTTTTCGGCGAGCAACGTCAAAAATTGTATTTCCAGACGAGCTCTGTCGCGGTATTCAGACGAGCTCTGTCGCGGTATCCAGACGAGCTCTGTCGCAGCCTTCGCATGCCTTTTCCCAACCGTGCTAAAAATCTAGCGGATCAATATCCTGCGCTGTTGGTTCTTTCAATGCTTCTATTAAGACTTCTTGCAAAGCATCGTTCTTTTGCTCTAAAATGTAATATATACTTTCATATATCAACCGAATTACATTGGGCGCATTCAGTAGAAAAAGCGCTCAGTGAGCAATCAACGATTATTGGTTCTTGCTATTAGATCCCTAAATCTAGACCAATTACATTGACAAATTACTCAACTGTTGTGCAACTGTTGAGTCTGCTGAATGCAGCTATTGACAAATTACTCAACTGTTGTGCAACTGTTGAGTCTGCTGAATGCAGCCATTATTACATTAATTGTATCTTTACAAAACGCATATATCATACATATATTATGTATAAATTATAGTATTATAGTTTTTAATTATTTATAATGTTTCTGCAATGTTGTGTTAATATTTCCGATGAAATGTTACAATTCCATGTGTATGTTATGTTTCTGCAATGTGTTACGTTAAAATTTGAAGTGATGTAACGTTCCTGCAACGTAACTGCAAGCTTCTGTGCTGTATGGGAAAGCTTTTACATGAAAAAATGCAAGCAACACGAACACTCTACTGATATACAAAAGTAACCTTAAAAAATTTTGTATCGACATGCCCTGAATAGTGAATCAGATATAACAAAACGTCATTACAACATTATATAATAAATTCGATGTAAAGCTATTTCTTAACTTACCCTGATTTCATCCTTATCCATTTCTTATTATTGCTTTGCAAAACTTTTTATATGTGACAATATCCACTTTATCACACCTTTTAGTTCAAACGACACTAAAAGATACGCTTACTAATATAGTTAAAAATTAGATTTGGCGTAACGAAAATAGCGTAAAGAGCACAAAATAACTAGGCGGAAACTGGTACTTAAATGAGATGATGTGATTGGTTGGCACAAGTTACGCCGTATGGGGAGGCACCTTAATGGCTCCTGCACACAGGAGCGGTAATGCTTACTGCGCGGCGGAAGTCCGCGCGACAGCCAATCAATATGTTGTTTTTCCGTAAGAGCTAGAAGGTTATTACGGAAAGCAGCATATTGATTGGCTGTCGTGCGAACTTCGGCCGCGCGGAAAGTATTACCGCGTCCTGTGTGTAAGAGGGTGAACATAAGAGTGTTTCCGATAATACCTCTCTGAGTCATTTCTCTAGAGCAGAAATAAGTTACAGACATCACCATCTACTACTATTATGTGATTCATGACAACCCTAAGCTACCTAATGTTGTCTCACGACTGCAAGCAGTGGGTTAGGCAGAACGATACCGTGACAAATACATGAGATAATAATTTTGTAAAATTGTATTATTGATTATAAAATCATTTGGTGTTATATTCTAATAAAATTTTATTTATTTTTAATTAACGAGTTATATAACCATTAAAATATATACCCAGATAGCTAAACCTGCGCGAACAGATTTCGAGCAGAGCTTGCTATCAACTTTTGATAGCAAATAGATAACAAATTTGATGCAGGATCTGTTATATCAAATCTTGCTGCTAAATTGCCGCCAGATATGCGGCAGAGCGGGTGTATATCAGTTGGACACGGGGCAATTGGACACAGTCCAATCACAAGTCGCTGTTCCAAGGGACCCTACAAATGTCTCTAATCACACGGTGCTGTGATTGGCTGTGTCCAAATGCACCGTGTCCAAGTGCACCGCTCCCCGGCAGAGCTTGTTGTCGGATAATTGCTGCAGATTTGCAGCAAAAACCGCGCAGAGATTGTAGCAATTTGACGGCAGATTGGCGGCAGATACCGCGCAGATCTTGCTGCGCTGCAAGCTTTGCACGGTTTTTGCTGCAAATTTGGCACCAATTGCCCGAGAGCAAGATCTGTCGCCAAAACCGTAGCCTAATGTAGGCACTGATGGCTATGGTTTTGCTATAGGTTTTTGATCAAATTTGCTGCCAATCTGCGCGCAGTCTGCGCTTAATTTGCTTACTGGGTATTATATTTTTCAAATATTATCCTAAAGTAAAAAGTCACACTGTTTTAACCTATTTGCAAATATTGTTTTTACATGACTCATGCATGTGCAAGTCCACAATAAATTATGCCATTATTGATGACAAAACAAGATTTGTTTGTACAGTTTGTTTTAAATTGTATGTAATTCTACAAACGTTTCTTAATCCCTTATAGAAATATCATACTAAGAATCATTAATAATTACTTATTATTCAGTATTTTTAATCCTGAAAATAAGTAATTATCAATGATTCTTAGTATGATATTTCTATAAGGGATGTTACTATTTTTTAACATTATTTGAGTTATTTCTTTTATACTTTAATACTCATTATAACTAAACATTTTTAGATAAAAAATGGATGTACTAAAAATGTGGGAAATATTTTTTGATCACCCATCTGATAAAGATGATGAGCATAACCCTTATAGAAATATCATACTAAGAATCATTAATAATTACTTATTATCCAGTATTTTTAATACTGAAAATAAGTAATTATCAATGATTCTTAGTATGATATTTCTATAAGGGAACTTCCAATCTCCACGGGAACATCATATAAAGATCCCACATTTTTTTTCAAAACATTGTCGTAGTATATTCATTTACAGGGAAAATTTATGATGGAGATGTCTGTAACTTATTTCTGCTCTAGGAAAATGACTCGGAGAGGTATTATCGGAAACATCCATTGTAATCTTAATTTCGATGCGCTGATCAACATAATCTGTCTAGTGACGAGATAGTAGCTAGATTGTATATTTTAGTAACAAAGGTGCGATCTATTACTGTATTTTATATGTAGTGACTAGATAGCAGCTAGGTGACAAAAGAGTAGTTAAGAATATTTAACCAGTTATGAGCTAGTAACTAGCTAGAAAACTTAGGGTGTTTACGACAATTAGAGTCGGAGTTAGTTCCACGAGGGCCGGAAATTATGATAGGCACGACCATCTAGTACTTTTGCAGTTTATGACAACTTTTTCTAAAGCCCGTATCAGACTACGGATTAAGATTGAGATTGAATTGAAAATTGGCCAATCAGAGCAAAGTTCACCAAACTTGAGCTTAGTGAATTTTGCTCTAATTAGCTAATTTTCAATTCAATCTCAATTTTAATCCATAGTCTGATACGGGCTTTACTCAATGCCTTACCATAGGAACAAGCTGAAGTAAGAAGTAAAGAACGCACATTCGACATAATAATTTCGTAAAATCTCACGATTATATCCATATTTTTTTTAACGTGTGGTAAGATTATTTGTATTTTATTAAAATCATACTTATTGTAAACTATCATGTGTGAAATCTGAAGTGTAAAATATAATCCTAATTTAAAATATGTATCTTAATTTATTTACAAGAATTCTGTTTATACTATTTATACATGTGACGGAAGTTACAATTAAACTTACGAGTTTAAAATTACGGTTTGAAAATTATTGATTAATTAATTATTATTCTTGATTAATATTAATATCCGTTGTTACCTAACAAAACAAATAGAAATGATAATATTTTAATCTATTCTGTAGCTAAATAGTTATGACATTTCCATTTCCATTTAAAAATTTTTGATAGTTTTCCATGTTATTATTGTTTAATTTTTTTTCTAGTCCAGTGCCCTTATCGAAATATCATACTAAGAATCATTGATACTTATTATCCAGTATTTTTAATACTGAAAATAAGTAATTATCAATGATTCTTAGTATGATATTTCTATAAGGGTGCCCGGAATTATTTCCATATTTCGGGCAGATTTCAGAGGCAACACCTACTATTCCCTCCGCAGCTGCTCCCCGCTCGACGGCTAGGCTACCGATCGCGGGTGTATATCAGTTGGACACGGGGCAATTGGACACAGTCCAATCACAAGTCGCTGTTCCAAGGGACCCTACAAATGTCTCTAAGTACACGGTGCTGTGATTGGCTGTGTCCAAATGCACCGTATCCAAGTGCACCGCTCCCACCGATCGCGCGTGAGATATTCGACATCAAGATTGTATCATCGATCTGTTAAATTATTATCAAAATATTTTTCTTCTCCAATAATTTCTATTTTTATAAAGAAATACATTTTTTATTTGTAACTATATATCCATTGAACGTTAGAGTTCTCATGTGAGATCATAGAAATTTAAACATTGATATCTTAAAAGTGTATTTGTTAATAATGAAAGTACTCTGCTTCGATATTATCTTGCAACTGGAATTATCTGAAGAATGAACAGCAAACTAATATTTTATGATATAAAATTTTGTTTTCCTGCCGAGCCAACAAATATTTCATCATCTTTATAGTGGAATAGGCCAACCGGGGAAACCACTTAAAAAAACGCATCAACAACCCTTATAGAAATATCATACTAAGAAATACTGAAAAATTATTAGTGATTAAATATTACCAGTAATTCAGTAATTTTTTGGCCAGTACTTAATTTCTGGTGAATACTGATAATAAAATCACTGTTAAATATTGATAGTAATCAAATACTGAGAATTATTATGCGAAGGTGAAAAATGAGAAAATCATAATGTTTACAAAAATATACTTATATTCCTAATTTTCTCATGTCTCATAAACTAGATATCGAAGGTTGTCAACACATTCCAAACCTTCATGAACTCTCCTGCGATAATTTCGATCCCAAGCGGTATACAGGCACCCATCCATGTCCTGACCGCATTAAACTGTTGCTTAACCTGAC
>NW_022639585.1:661866-664217 GCF_010583005.1 Odontomachus brunneus | reverse complement strand
CCCTTATAGAAATATCATACTAAGAATCATTAATAATTACTTATTATCCAGTATTTTTAATACTGAAAATAAGTAATTATCAATGATTCTTAGTATGATATTTCTATAAGGGAACTTCCAATCTCCACGGGAACATCATATAAAGATCCCACATTTTTTTTCAAAACATTGTCGTAGTATATTCATTTACAGGGAAAATTTATGATGGAGATGTCTGTAACTTATTTCTGCTCTAGGAAAATGACTCGGAGAGGTATTATCGGAAACATCCATTGTAATCTTAATTTCGATGCGCTGATCAACATAATCTGTCTAGTGACGAGATAGTAGCTAGATTGTATATTTTAGTAACAAAGGTGCGATCTATTACTGTATTTTATATGTAGTGACTAGATAGCAGCTAGGTGACAAAAGAGTAGTTAAGAATATTTAACCAGTTATGAGCTAGTAACTAGCTAGAAAACTTAGGGTGTTTACGACAATTAGAGTCGGAGTTAGTTCCACGAGGGCCGGAAATTATGATAGGCACGACCATCTAGTACTTTTGCAGTTTATGACAACTTTTTCTAAAGCCCGTATCAGACTACGGATTAAGATTGAGATTGAATTGAAAATTGGCCAATCAGAGCAAAGTTCACCAAACTTGAGCTTAGTGAATTTTGCTCTAATTAGCTAATTTTCAATTCAATCTCAATTTTAATCCATAGTCTGATACGGGCTTTACTCAATGCCTTACCATAGGAACAAGCTGAAGTAAGAAGTAAAGAACGCACATTCGACATAATAATTTCGTAAAATCTCACGATTATATCCATATTTTTTTTAACGTGTGGTAAGATTATTTGTATTTTATTAAAATCATACTTATTGTAAACTATCATGTGTGAAATCTGAAGTGTAAAATATAATCCTAATTTAAAATATGTATCTTAATTTATTTACAAGAATTCTGTTTATACTATTTATACATGTGACGGAAGTTACAATTAAACTTACGAGTTTAAAATTACGGTTTGAAAATTATTGATTAATTAATTATTATTCTTGATTAATATTAATATCCGTTGTTACCTAACAAAACAAATAGAAATGATAATATTTTAATCTATTCTGTAGCTAAATAGTTATGACATTTCCATTTCCATTTAAAAATTTTTGATAGTTTTCCATGTTATTATTGTTTAATTTTTTTTCTAGTCCAGTGCCCTTATCGAAATATCATACTAAGAATCATTGATACTTATTATCCAGTATTTTTAATACTGAAAATAAGTAATTATCAATGATTCTTAGTATGATATTTCTATAAGGGTGCCCGGAATTATTTCCATATTTCGGGCAGATTTCAGAGGCAACACCTACTATTCCCTCCGCAGCTGCTCCCCGCTCGACGGCTAGGCTACCGATCGCGGGTGTATATCAGTTGGACACGGGGCAATTGGACACAGTCCAATCACAAGTCGCTGTTCCAAGGGACCCTACAAATGTCTCTAAGTACACGGTGCTGTGATTGGCTGTGTCCAAATGCACCGTATCCAAGTGCACCGCTCCCACCGATCGCGCGTGAGATATTCGACATCAAGATTGTATCATCGATCTGTTAAATTATTATCAAAATATTTTTCTTCTCCAATAATTTCTATTTTTATAAAGAAATACATTTTTTATTTGTAACTATATATCCATTGAACGTTAGAGTTCTCATGTGAGATCATAGAAATTTAAACATTGATATCTTAAAAGTGTATTTGTTAATAATGAAAGTACTCTGCTTCGATATTATCTTGCAACTGGAATTATCTGAAGAATGAACAGCAAACTAATATTTTATGATATAAAATTTTGTTTTCCTGCCGAGCCAACAAATATTTCATCATCTTTATAGTGGAATAGGCCAACCGGGGAAACCACTTAAAAAAACGCATCAACAACCCTTATAGAAATATCATACTAAGAAATACTGAAAAATTATTAGTGATTAAATATTACCAGTAATTCAGTAATTTTTTGGCCAGTACTTAATTTCTGGTGAATACTGATAATAAAATCACTGTTAAATATTGATAGTAATCAAATACTGAGAATTATTATGCGAAGGTGAAAAATGAGAAAATCATAATGTTTACAAAAATATACTTATATTCCTAATTTTCTCATGTCTCATAAACTAGATATCGAAGGTTGTCAACACATTCCAAACCTTCATGAACTCTCCTGCGATAATTTCGATCCCAAGCGGTATACAGGCACCCATCCATGTCCTGACCGCATTAAACTGTTGCTTAACCTGACAATCGAGCGCGCACGCGGTGACCCTGATGACTCCAACGATGTTCTTGCAATTCATGCTG
>NW_022639585.1:661638-661856 GCF_010583005.1 Odontomachus brunneus | reverse complement strand
ATACAAGTAACAAAAATAACTAGTAAATAAATAAAATATATTATATTTGTAATATTTTTTTAAATATTACTGCAATATTGCTAAAGTAGTATTGCAAATTAATGTCACTGCAAAGTCTCTGCAACATTGCACTGCAATACTTGCAACGTTGTAGCAATGTTGCTGCAAGCTTCTGTGCTGTATGGGCATTGCTAAGATTCGAGCGTGAGACCTCTCCC
>NW_022639585.1:660395-661628 GCF_010583005.1 Odontomachus brunneus | reverse complement strand
TGAGTGTTTCCAAGTAGGTTTTGACCGGCGCCGCAACGTGTGGACAAGCATTATCATGCAGGAGAATAATTTTGTCGTGTCTGGAGTAGTAGTGGGCGCGTTTTTCTTGGAGTGCTCGGCTCAATCTCATCAATTGTGTTCGGTAGAGAGCCCCAGTAATGGTTTCGTTCGGTTTGAGCAACTCATAATACACGACACCAAGCTGATCCCACCAAATACACAACATGAGTTTTTTTCGCGAATATTCGGCTTGGCTGTCAATGTTGAAGCATGGCCTCGTGGTCCCCATGATTTCCTCTTCTTTGGGCTATCGTAGTGGATCCATTTTTCATCACCAGTGACTATACGATGTAAAAAAACCCTTTCGTTTATGCCTGGCAAGCAGCATTTCACATGTGAAAAATCGGCGTTCAACGTTTCTCGGCTTCAATTTATATGGAACTCAATTTCCTTGCTTTTGAATCATTCCCAACGATTTTAAACAATGTGAAATTGCTTGTTGAGTCACTCCTAATGTGCAAGTTCTTCTTGCGTTTGGCACGAATCTTCCTCCAATAATGCTTCCAATTCTGCGTCTTCGTACACTTTCGGCCTTCCGCTACGTTCTTTGTTTTCGACATCAAACTCACAGTTCTTAAACTTTTGAAACCATTCACAACTTCTCTCACTTAAAGCAGCCTCACCATATGCTTCTACAAGCAATCGATGCGCCTCAGCTGCAGATTTCTTCAAATTAAAGAAGTAAATCAAAAGTTTCCGCGAATGACGCTTATTCGGCTCAAAACTCGACATTTTCGCACGAAAAAATTATGTGATGCTGATAAAAAATCGCTAATATTTCAAGGTTATGGTGTTGCTAGATGTCGAACCTTACGATATGACGTTTTACATCTGACAATTTCAATCACAACTTACTGGTGAAGCCATCTTTTGTCAAACGGGGAGACTTATTTGTACTTCCAATATTTTGTAAATTTAAATAAATTTTTTTCTGATAATAAAAGAAACTTTAATTTGAAATATAAAAAAATACTTTTAATATTAGAAAATAATTTATTCAGATTTATAAAATGATTTACTTGTATTTTATTTACTTTTACAAGCAAATATTTATTTAAACAGTTTTTACATTTAAAAACACTAATTTTCTCCTTGTAAAGATATCACTTGTTTATTCTTATATATATATATATATATATATATATATATATATATATATATATATATATATAT
>NW_022639585.1:653734-659593 GCF_010583005.1 Odontomachus brunneus | reverse complement strand
TATATATATATATATATATATATATATATATATATATATATACATACACGCAACTTACTTTGCGTAAGTATTTCATCACTTAGCAAAGCATTATATATTAGCATTTAAATATTGACAATGTTCTGTGTAAGTATTTTATCATTGGACGAAGTATTACATATCAATATTTAAGTATTGAAATCAATCATAAGGTAGGATTTGTAACATTAAATATTGAAATACTTGAGTACTAAAAGCTGTATTTGAATCACAGAATATTACTAAATACTGTACTTTTAATACTGAAAGTAAGTAATTAATCAATTATTCTTAGTATGATATTTCTATAAGGGTAGCGCTACATTCCTGGCTAGTGGCTAGCTAAGATTTTCCATCTCATGACTGTGTACTATTTATTATCTAGCTACTAGCTAATTTTTCTACAGCTACTAGCTGAAGTGAGCATTACATTCCTGGCTAGTGAATAGTTAGCACTACTAGCTAGTAGCGATATAAAACACAACTTTTCTGTCTAGTGACTAGACAGTCACTAGATTCAATTTTTCTCGGGCAAGCACTTGACCGCGACGTAAGTCGAGGCATACGCGCGCTTTCACGCTTTATATACAGCAGTGGTATTATTCGTAATATTATAAATCACTAATTTGAAAAGAGTAAAGTGTGAAGAAGTCAGTCTCTTTCCAACGAAATCGATATCCCTTGTAGTTGCCGCAATTAAGCAATAAATGCTAGCAGCATGAAAAAGCCTGACTGCAACGTACGTCGAAACGTACGTGCGTCTCTACGCTTTACCTAAAGCATTGGTATTAATCGTAATATTATAAACCATCAATTCCAAATGAGATAAATTGTGGATCAGATAATGCTCTTTGAATCACATCGATGTCTTTTGTGGTTGCCGTGAAATAAGCAAAAATAAAAGCAGCAGAAAAGGATTGTCAGCAATTTCGAAATAAAAGCGCACTTCCACGCCTTGCTTAGTATTAATTGTATTAACGACATGGTATTAATTCCCAGATAGCCAAACCTGCGCGAACAGATTTCGAGCAGAGCTTGCTATCAACTTTTGATGGCAAATAGATAACAAATTTGATGCAGGATCTGTTATATCAAATCTTGCTGCCAAATTGCCGCCAGATATGCGGCAGAGCTTGTTGTCGGATAATTGCTGCAGATTTGCAGCAAAAACCGCGCAGAGCTTGTAGCGATTTGACGGCAAATTGGCGGCAGAAATCGCGCAGACCTTGCTGCGCTGCAAGCTTCGAGCGGTTTTTGCTGCAAATTTGGCACCAATTGCCCGACAACAAGATCTGTCGCCAAAACCGTAGCCTAATGTAGACACAAATGGCTATGGTTTTGCTGTGGGATTTTGATTAAATTTGCTGCCAATCTGCGCGCAGTCTGCGCTCAATTTGCTTACTGGGTTATATTATTATTCATCAAAAATTCCAATTGGACAAGTGGTGGTGAAGTTAGTACTTTTTGAATCACATTGATTTCATTTGTGTTTGCCAAGAAATAAATAAAAAAAAAATATATGGCATGTATGAGCTTGTCCCCGACGTCGAACGTACGCGCACTTCCACGCCTAACTTAATGTACCGATATTAATGGTATTATTATAAACCATCAGTTTCAATAAGATAAATTGTGGAGAAGGTAGTGCTTTTTTAATCACATCGATGTCTTTTGTGGTTGTCGAGAAATAAGCAAAAAATGTAAGCGGCAGGAAAAATTTGTCGGTGATGTCGAAATATACGCACGCTTTCAAGTCTTACTTGCCAATCTAATATTAATCATATTATTATGAACCAAAAATTCCAATTGTGGACAATTAAATTACGATCTATCGGTTTTTTAGATTGCGCGCAGTAGCGCAGACTCGAGCTCGCACACGTTAGCATTTTTTCTTTTCGTTTTCAACAGTCTCGACGACGAGTGAACCGAGTGTAGTAATCGTAAGTGTGAAAATTTATACAGGGTGAGGAAAAAGTATGGAAACCCTGAAAAATATAAGTTTTACAGAAAAATGTTTCAAATAAAAGTTATAGGATTAAAAAAGGTCTATTCAATCAGTTTGACCCTGGCTGGCGTCGTTAAGGTGAAGTCAAAGTCACCTTGAATTTTTTAAATGGAACACCCTATTTTTCATTGCATATTCTTATAATCCTTCTCAATACTTTTTCAAAGCACTATAATTTTATTTATTTTGGGTCAACCATTTCAAAGTTATTGTGTATTTTACAATAAGAAGTAATAGACACCCGAAGACAAGGTCGGAATATGATCCAGCCAATTAAGGCAAGATCGGAGGATGATCCAGTCAACTAAGGCAAGATCGGAGGATGATCCAGCCAACTAAGACAAGATCGGAGGATGACCTATCTTTAAATTTATAATAAAAATTTATAATAAATTTTCAAAATGTTCACCATTCACAGTTTGACAGTGTGCTAGCTGATTGTAAAATCCTGAAACAGCGTTCCTGATGTAATCCCTGGGAATGAGCGCAGCTTCATCAAGGATTCAATGACGTAAATCATGTATATTTTGTAGTTTTGTCGTATAAACTTTACTTTTTAGGTAGCCCCATAGAAAATAATCCAGAGGTGAGAGGTTTGGCGATCGAGCTGGCCACTCAATTGGACCTCTCCTCCCTATCCATCGTTCAACGAAGACTTCGTTTAAATAGTAACGGACATTTCTTCCATAATGTGGCGCAGCACCATCCTGTTGGAACCAAGTGTTCTCAATATTTTCATCAACAATAGCTCTTATTGCAGGAACTATTTGGTTTCTCAACATATCCTCGTATATTGTAGCATTTAAATTACCTTCAAATAATGGATCTATCAAAGTATTATTTAAGATGCTTGCCCAAACGTTTACTTTTTGCTGATATTGAGTATGAATTCCAGTGTCCAATGAGGATTTGTATCCGACCAAAATCTACAATTATGTCGATTGACATTACCGTTAAATTGAAACGTTGCTTCGTCTGAAAAAGCAATGTTGTAAACAAAATCAGGTTCTGCATCTATTTTTTCTATCGTTAATTCACAAAACTCTAGACGTCGATCAAAATCGTCTTCATTCAGCTCTTGCACTAGATGAATTTTATATGGATGGAACTTATTCTGTTTTAATATTTTACATACCGACTTCAGATCTATTTGATGTTCTTGAGCTGTTCTGCGAGTGGAAATATGTGGATTCTCCACAAAAGATTGCAAAACATCCAATGACTTTTCGGAATTTGTTGCTGTTACTGGTCTCTCTGTTTTTGGACGATTTTTAACACCACCAATTTCTTCGAAACGTCTGATAGTTTGGTGAACAGTAGATTTCGAGATACTTGTATTTTTATTCCGAAATATTGCATTGAAGAGCTGCTTAACATCATTGTATGACCTTAGTCTGTATCCCCATCCTCTCATTATCAAAAGAGATATTCGTTCACGTTCAATAAGGTGCAGTATTTTAAAAGCAACTAATAATGAGTAGCCGTGAAAACAACTGAGAGTGAGTAACCGTGAAAACAACTGAAAGTGAATATGATCCGACCAACTAAGGAAAGATCGGAGGATGATCTAATAGCTTAGATCATCCTCCGATCTTGCCTTAGTTGGCTGGATCATATTCCGACCTTGTCTTCGGGTGTCTATTTCTTCTTACTGTAAAATACTCAACTTTGAAACGGCTGACCTAAAATGAATAAAATTATAGTTCTTTGAAAAAGTATTGAGAAGGACTATAAGAATAAAAAATAGGGTGTTCCATTTAAAAAATTCAAGGTGACTTTGACTTCACCTTAACGACGCCAATCAGAGTCAAACTGATGAAACTATTGAATAGACCTTTTTAAATCCTACAACTTTTATTTGAAACATTTTTCTGTAAAACTTATATTTTTTAGATTTTTTAGGGTTTCCATACTTTTTCCTTACCCTGTATATTTTATTTGTTATATTTAACTCTCGGTTAATCGCAATATCCGTTAATCGGATACATACATATTCAGGTATCAACATATCGCCGTTGGTGTACAGTTGAAGTTTTTTTTATCCATACCAATACTTGTCAATTTGTTCTTTACTGTTTTTTTTATATACTTTAATAGTAGTTGATCATTAGCCAAATACTAATGAAGGAAAAATTGTTTCAAGCAGCAGGGGAAATTAATGTATTTGTGAGATTCATAATATATGACTGCGACCATTCATGCGTGAAAAATATTGCGATTAATGGAAAGTTAAAATCTTAAATCTAACGTTTTATATAACATTTCAATATTAATTTTTTGTTACAGCCTGAAATATTAAATAATATTCATCCAAGCAACTGTCATTGTCATTCTAGGCAATGGCAGAAGCAGAGAGTGCTTACGATAACGAGAGTAGAACGAGTGAGATTTAGATCCGAGAGAATAGTATAATCTCCCATCTATAACTATAATATTCTATGGTTTGCTCTTGCTCTTGCTCTTGCAGTCTCATGAACACAGGAGCAGATCAAGAGCTCGATTCTTGACGGTATGCGAATGAGATACGCATGCGAAAATGTATAGTTCACATTACGTATACTGTAGATGTTCGTATGCGTATCTCATTCGTCAAGCATCGGGCCTCAGGAATTCGTCTCACGAACAACAAAGGGTAATGTATTATACACTTAAAGTGTATTAATATTTTATCTTTTTTATTTAAAAAATTATGTAATATTATTTCAATTTATTAATTATTTGAGATTCTCAAACTCTCCTTAAACAAGGACTGAACCTGAATTAATAGTTATTATTTGAAACTTGTCTGATGAAACATCAGATGATCAGATTGCAATTATCAAAGATTGCAAAGAGCTTGATTAATTTATTTTAATTGAATCGTATGAAATACGTGACATATTATATATAATCTTGATTCAGCTGAAAAACATATCTAAATATAAATTTAAGATAAAATATTAATACACTTTAAGTTTATGATACATTACCCAAGTAACACGTGTCGTTTAAAAAACGTTTTTGATATATTTTACAAACGATAATAAAACGTTACATACATTTATAAAACGTATATAAAACCAATATGTACTACCAGGGTATCTTTTGTTGTTCGTGAGACGAACTCCTGATCTGCTCCTGTGTTTATGAGATTGCAAGAGCAGGAGCAAGAGCAGACCATAGAATATTACAGTTGTAAATGGGAGATTATACTATTCTCGGATCCAGATCTCACTCGCTCTACTCTCGTTATCGTAAGCACCAGAGGCAGAAACGAAGAATAAGAAAGAGAAAGAGGCAGCGAATAGGGAAGAGGAAAGTGAAGGGAGAGGAAGAGGGAGAGAAGGACACGTCGCTGGGAAGAGGACCTATATGAAATAAATATTTATTAATATTCAAAATTATATATATGTGTGTATATATATATATATATATACACATATATATATATATATATATATATATATATATGTATGTATGTAAAGAAAAAGTATTTTCTTCAATTTAAACGAGCCGTGCTCCTCGTACTCGGCGCACCATGCGAACTGACCTCGCTAGATGGAACGAGCAGTACGAGAATTACATCGATTGATTATCGATAGACAGGGAGACAGTGATGAGAGAAGAGGGGAGATCAAGAGAATCGAGCACATGTACGTAAGGAAGAATTAGGAGAAAAGATAAAAATTTGCAGTAATTAAAAGATATATTGTAAAAGACTAGAGACCAAGGCAGTGTAAATAAAGAAGGGATAATGAGAGGCTTTAATTGTCGTTTCTTTGTTTACAGGTAAGAGTGTAATTATTGTAAATAGTTGTAAATCGTGAATAAATTTCGGACCTTTGTTTACAGAGAAA
>NW_022639585.1:653342-653724 GCF_010583005.1 Odontomachus brunneus | reverse complement strand
CAAACGATAATAAAACGTTACATACATTTATAAAACGTATATAAAACCAATATGTGCTACCAGGGTATCTTTTGTTGTTCGTGAGACGAACTCCTGATCTGCTCCTGTGTTTATGAGATTGCAAGAGCAGGAGCAAGAGCAGACCATAGAATATTACAGTTGTAAATGGGAGATTATACTATTCTCGGATCCAGATCTCACTCGCTCTACTCTCGTTATCGTAAGCACCAGAGGCAGAAACGAAGAATAAGAAAGAGAAAGAGGCAGCGAATAGGGAAGAGGAAAGTGAAGGGAGAGGAAGAGGGAGAGAAGGACACGTCGCTGGGAAGAGGACCTATATGAAATAAATATTTATTAATATTCAAAATTATATATATGTGTG
>NW_022639585.1:653166-653332 GCF_010583005.1 Odontomachus brunneus | reverse complement strand
TTGTATTACTCATTTTTTATAAAAAAGCAACAATAATAGAGAAATAACGAGTACAAATATAGAATAGTATAACGGTTAAATGACCATTTAAAGGCGTACACATATCATTCCTGGTAAAAATTGTTCTCATAATTTTTCATACAATTTCTCATCTTATTATTTTTTT
>NW_022639585.1:651092-653000 GCF_010583005.1 Odontomachus brunneus | reverse complement strand
GATCCTATCGACAGTCTGACGTCAGTCTGCGCGCAGATTGCTTACTGGGATATTGCGTCTATTATTATCAGTGAACGACCTACCAAATAAGGATAATTACCTTATATGTGTATGTATATACACACACACACACACACGCACACGCACACGCTCACGCACACGCACACGCACACACACACACACACACAGGATATCCCATTTTAAATGATATAAACCAATATCTCGAAAACTAAAACCGGCAGACAAAAATGTTTCAGACAAAAGTTATATGGAACAATGGGGAATATAAGAAGATACCATTGGTTTGACCTTGCGTGGTCTCGCTAAGGTCAGGTCGAGGTCAACTTTGTTTTTTTAAATAGAAATATACATTTTTTATTATGGAATTTTATTCTACGTAAAGAAGCAAACAACTTTTGTTTAAAAACATTTTTTATCCGATCTTTATTTTTTAAGCTATTTACGGAAATATATACAAAATTATTGGTTTTAATAATTTTTTACTGGAATTCTATTAACTTTACCAAAAAATAGCAAGAGATAAAAATAGTCTATTTTCTTCTCATAAAACTCTGCGATTTTTTTCAGAAATTTTTATTAACTTTTTACTGCATTTCCTTTCATTTTCTTGAAGTACTAAAAAGTTAATCAAAAATTCTTAAAAAAATCTCAGAGCTCTATGAGAAGAAAATAGACAATTATTATTTCTTGCTATTTTTCGGTAAAGTTAATAGAATTCGAATAAAAAATTATTGGAACTAGTAATTTTGTAGATATTTCCGTAAATATCTTAGAAAATAAAGGTCGAATAAAAAATATTTTCAAACAAAAGTTGTTTGCTTCTTTACGTAGAATAAAATTGTATAATAAAAAAAATGTATATTTCTATTTAAAAAAACAAAGTTGACCTTGACCTGACCTTGGCGGGGCCACGTAAAGTCAAACCAATGGTATTTTCTTATGTCCCCCATCGATCCATATAACTTTTGTCTGAAATATTTTTGTCTGCCAGTTTTCGAGATATTAGGTTGTATCATTTAAAATGGGATACCCTGTATATGTATATATATCGTGCTTCCATGTTAAATCAAATATTTAACGTATTGTATATGTAAGTTTTGTGTATTTATTTATTGTTTCATATTATCCATTTTCCAAATTTTCCTCTCAAAATTACGCAGAACGCAGCGCGTGAAAGACGAGATTGATGAGAGACGATCTAGCTTTACGATAAGATCGCCGTTAGCTCGCTTCATGTGCTACGTCGTGCGGTCACTCATCAGTGGTGAGACAAGAACAGAGCAATTGGGCGTCTGTCTTTTTTTAACTTACTATCATTATATGGAACTATACACTACGAAAGTGCTCCTGACGGACGTAGTTAGGCGCATTTTGGTTAGATGGCGTATTTAAAATACGCCTAACTCTGGCCGCTGAAATCAGGCCGGTGATTGCTCTTACGTTTCTCTCTGGCTAATAGCGTTTTTCATTGACAGAACTGGTGCGCATTGAGTGCGCACTGAGGCTTGTTTACAATACATTTTCATATTTAAAATCGTGTCTTAAATACATATTTAAAAATATTTTAGGTAATAAAATGATTCGTACGGATATTATACATATTATATCACTGGTTAAAAATATTTGAGAACTTATTTAAGACAATCTTTCAATATAATAACATACAGTGAACAAGCGTTAGTGCGCACTTAGTGCGCACCAATTCTGCCAATGAAAAACGCTATAAGATAGCTCAGCTTCTGGAGCACGTACAGAAAAAGTAAAGACAGTTTATGAAGTAATATAAACCCAAGGAATCGATTAAGTCCCTCCAGAACTTCGTCAATTTAGCTGTTATAGCCGAAATGAGGATCTAACCTACATTTAAGTAAAGCCGCCTCGTAATTA
>NW_022639585.1:645143-647319 GCF_010583005.1 Odontomachus brunneus | reverse complement strand
AGCAGCGATTCGCAGATGGAAATTCGGTCCATGAAGTTTTTTTGCGTTAACTCGTGTGGCACCCATACATCGAGCTTCTTGTTGAACCCAACCTTATTCAAGTGGTTCCAAACGGTTTTTTGTGCAATGTTTAGCTCCTGGGCAATCGAAACAGTGCTTACATGACGGTCGGACTCGACGATTTCCATTATTTTATCGATATTTTCGACAATTGGCCTTCCAGAGCGTGGTGCATCTTTGACATCAAAATTACCGGAACGGAATCGACGAAACCAAAATTGCGCGTGATTGGCTGTTACAGTATCAGGACCATAAACACTATTCACATTTTCAGCCGCCTTGCTTGCGTTTTCGCCTTTATCGAAGAAAAACTGTAAAATATGGCGTATTTTCTCTTTGCTGGTGCCCATTTTTGACGCGCGCTCAAACAATACTGAGTTAAACAATCACAAAACTGTCTCAGTTTTTTTAGTACGAAATCTTATCTTTCTAACGCCATCTAACGTAAACCGATCGCACTTATACAACGCGAGATACACATTACTAAAGCCATCTATTGGAAAAATAATGGATTTCTTCTTACTACACTTTATATAAGAAACAAATAAAAAATTGTTATCGTACTAAATATTGCGTCTCTGAAGCAGAATATCTTTTCTACTGTTTCCTTGCGCGAGTGGTGTGCTACAAGTTGCATACGTGTATATTATACTTTATAAAAAAAATCATTATAAACTTTACAAAAAACATTATAAATCAATTTTACAAAAAAAATCGTTATAAATAAACTTTACAAAAAAATTGTTACAAATAAATTACAACAAAAACTCAGTCAAAAGATATTTGGAAAAATATTGTTAAAACAATCTTATTCAGATCAATTGTACTTTTGTAAATACTTTATTAAAAAATACAAGACAGTTTTATATACTCTCTACAAAAGAAATGATATCATGAGGTTACATTCGCCAAGTGCGAATGATTAATCATTTTTAATTTTTTTTATAAACATGTGGTTTTGATTACATAATATATTTATAAATTAAATATGTTATTAATATATTAGTAATATTAATATATTGGGAGTACAAATTAGTTCGATCGGTTTTCAAAAGATGGCTCTGGCTGTTATGAATGTTTCATAGTGACAGCTGATTTCGGTGGTTTCAGAGAGTTTAGACATCTGTCAATAATATTCAGTTTATATCGCTTTGAGTTTCATACAAAACCCCTGTTTTTTACTGTGTTGAATATGTCAAATTTTGTGTTAACTAAGCAGCATTTACGGGAGGTTTTAGTTTTCTGCTTTAATTGGAAGAAAAGTGCAGCTGAAGGGCATCGAATGCTTGTAGAAGTTTATAGTGACAATACTCCATAAATCATGTAGGGAATGGTTTCGACGTTTCAAGAATGATGATTTCAGCGTTGAAGACAAGCCTCGCTCTGGACAGCCAAAAAAAAATTCGAAGACAAAGAATTGGAGGCTATAACTTGACGATTCCATTATGGGCCATCGGCATAGGCTACAATTGATTCGTTTGAGCCGTGCATTACGAACAAAATGGCCGGAATACGAGCAAAGATATGACAAAGTTATTCTTCTGCATGATAACGTTCGGCCTCATGTCGCAAAAGTCGTAAAAAATTATTTGGAAACGCTCAAGTGGGATATTTTACCGTACCCGCCGTATTCGCCGGACATTGCTCCTTCTGATTACTGGTTGTTCCGACGGATGCAGCACGATTTGGCAGGTCACCGGTTCACTTCTTTCGCAGAAATCGAAAATTGGCTCCTAATTTGGATCGCCTCAAAAGACGAGACATTTTTTCGAGATGGAATTCGAAAATTGCCTGAGAGGTGGGAAAAAGTAGTAGCCAGCGATGGACAATACTTTGATTAATCTGTTCATTCATTTTGTTCTGAAATAAATGCATTTTTGACCACAAAAAAACGGATCGAACTAATTTGTACTCCCAATATAATAATATTTTATTGTTAAATAAAATATAAAATAGTTACAGAAATACAATAATATTAAAGAAATTATATAATAACTTACACAAAAAGCCCTTGGCGTACCTTTTTTATAGATAAACTGTTCGGGAGCGGTGCACTTGGACACGGTGCATTTGGACACAGCCAATCACAGCACCGTGTGATTAGAGACATTTGTAG
>NW_022639585.1:642400-643365 GCF_010583005.1 Odontomachus brunneus | reverse complement strand
AATGAAAAATGGGGTGTTCCATTTAAAAAAATTAATGTGACCTTGACCTGACCTTCGCTACGCAACCCAAGGTCAAACTGATGTGATCAGTAAATACATCTTTTTAAACGCCACAACTTTTATCTGAAACATTTTTTTCTAAAATGCTTAGTTTTCGAGATATTTCACCGGTCCGGGACTTTTTGAACACCTATATATATATATATATATTGGGAGTACAAATAAGTCTCCGCCGTTTTTTTTATCAAAAATTGGGCATTTATTGTGAAAGAACGGTACCTTATGTTTTATTCAAAGTATTGTCCATCGCTAGCCACTACTATTTCCCATCTTTCTGGCAGCATACGGATACCGCGTCGGGAGAACGCTTCATCTTTTGAGACTATCCACCAATCGACCCAATTTTTGGTATCTTCATATGATGTGAAGTGCTGCTCAGACAGGCCGTGCGTCATCGATCGAAACAAGTGGTAGTCAGAGGGAGCAATGTCTGGTGAATATGGCGGGTGGGGTAAAACTTCCCAATTGAGTGTTTCCAAGTAGGACCGACGCCGCAACATGTGGACGAACATTATCATGCAGGAGAATAATTTTGTCGTGTCTGGAGTAGTAGTGGGCGCGTTTTTCCTTAAGTGCTCGGCTCAATCTCATCAATTGTGTTCGGTAGAGAGCCCCAATAATGGTTTCGTTCGGTTTGAGCAACTCATAATACACGACAATACACCAAGCTGATCCCATCAAATACACAACTTGAGTTTTTTTTTCCATGAATATTCGGCTTTGCTGTCGATATTGAAGCATGGCCACGTGGTCCCCATGATTTCCTCTTCTTTGGGTTATCGTAGTGGATCCATTTTTCATTACCAGTGACTATACGATGCAAAAAACCCTTTCGTTTATGCCTGGCAAGCAGCATTTCACATGTGCAAAATCAGCGTTCAACGTTTCTCGGCTTCAGTTCATAT
>NW_022639585.1:642012-642101 GCF_010583005.1 Odontomachus brunneus | reverse complement strand
GCCATCTATTGACAAACAGCGGGAACTTAGTTGCGCACCTAATATACAGGGTGTTCGGAAAGTATCGAGACGCCCGAATATCAGGAAAA
>NW_022639585.1:641912-642002 GCF_010583005.1 Odontomachus brunneus | reverse complement strand
CAACCTTACGATATGACGTTTTACATCTGACAATTTCAACTATAACTTACTGGTGGGGCTATCTTTTGTCAAACAGCGGAGACTTATTTG
>NW_022639585.1:641435-641902 GCF_010583005.1 Odontomachus brunneus | reverse complement strand
GTTTGGCACGAATCTTCCTCCAATAATGCTTCCAATTCCGCGTCTTCGTACACTTTCGGCCTTTCGCTACGTTCTTTGTCTTCGACGTCAAACTCACCGTTCTTAAACTTTTGAAACCACTCACGACAACTTCTCTCACTTAAAGTAGCCTTACTATATGCTTCTACAAGCAATCGATGCGCCTCAGCTGCAGATTTCTTCAAATTAAAGAAGTAAATCAAAAGTTTCCGCTTATTTGACTCAAAAATCGACATTTTCGCACGAAAAAAGTTATGTGATGCTGATACAAAATTGCTAATATTTCAATGTTATGGTGTTGCCAGATGTTCAACCTTACGATATGACGTTTTACATCTGACAATTTCAACTATAACTTACTGGTGGGGCTATCTTTTGTCAAACAGCGGAGACTTATTTGCACTCCCAATATATATATATATATATATATATATATATATATATATATA
>NW_022639585.1:641119-641331 GCF_010583005.1 Odontomachus brunneus | reverse complement strand
ATATATATATATATATATATATATATATATATATATATACATATAAGGTGCGCAACTAAGTTCTGGCAGAGCTCGAATATCGTTACGGTAAAAGCGTTCGTCTTGTGAGGCTATCCACGAATCAAGACATTTTTTGATGTCTTTATATGAGCGGAACTGCTGATCAGCCAGATCATGTGCCATCGAACGGAACAAGTAATAATCGGACGGCG
>NW_022639585.1:637706-639106 GCF_010583005.1 Odontomachus brunneus | reverse complement strand
TATATATATATATATATATATATATATATATATATATATACAAGTTAAAGTAAAAAATTTCACTTTTGTCTACTTTTGTTTTAGATTATTTTTAAGAATGATTTCCAAAAGCAGTTTTCTGCACAAGAAAATAGGATAAATCTGGTATTATTGACTAATGCAGGATTTACATCGCGTTCGACGTACGACGTCCGATATCCAATAAGAAAAGAGCTTTCTAATAGAGAATTAAATTCTTCATTGGAAAGTTATTCTTTTATTCGATATTGGACGGCATACGTCATACGGACGCGATGTAAATCCTGCATAAGCTGTGTATAATAGTGATATATATTAAAGTATAGTGAAAATATATTGCTCCAGTTTTTAAAAATTTAGCCAATATTTTATAATAAATCTATAAAAAAATAAAGCTGGTGAAATAGTGACTGAAAACTGGCTGAGTCGACTTAGAGTCGGCGGAAAGCCAAGAAACAAGCGGCTTTCTGTTGGCATTTAATGTCGGCAGAAAACTGCCAAGAAAGGACCAGCTTTTAGCTGCAATGGCTTCCTAATAACCGGCAATTATCGGGACATTTGTCAATTGTTAGTTGACTAGCAGCCGGCAATCAGTCAGATTTTGCAGTCGACTTTAGACTTCTTGTGCCGGCTTTTTGCCAGCCGACAGTCGACTTGCTGTTGTTTGGGTATAGGGTGTTCCGAAACTACGGCATGCTATTTTAATGATAGATTCTTTAGAACATTTCAAAACAAAAACTTTGATACAAAAATGTCGAGGCTATAATAGTTTTCAAACGGGAAGCGGTTATATTTCACCAATGACATGGCTGAGATTTCGCGCGTTTAGGCACGCCGAAATGACAAATGATTAAGGTTGTCGCGGATCCGACGGATGAGGTTCCCGTCGGCGAGCGACCGAGCGCGCTGACTTCGCCTAGCGCTAGGCGCGGTGAGGTTGAAGAGAAGAACCGTATGACACAGTGTATTTAATCACAAACACTTCTTTATTGAGCGTTAGACAAAAATAATGTTGAGCGAGAGCGAGGATCGACGGTAACAACGGTGCGACGGAGATCTTCGTGGTGCCGCCTGCCGGGTCAGCTGATCGCAACGGAGATCTTCTTGAGCGCGTCGGAGGCGCTCCGCGGTCGGAGATCTTGCGCGCGAGCGACGGAAATCTTCCGCGTCCCGGACACCCGCGTTCGCGTCCGTCGATCCTGCGCCTTAGCTTGCAGTTCACAACACAGAGATTACAACGCTTAGAGATGCTCGGTAGAACGTCGTTGGTCAGCGGCCGTAGACGCGGAGGCGACACTGACCAGGAGAAAGAGCTGTTGAGCGCGGTGGCGCTTACGAGCCGACGGGTGCGAGGAGTGCAGCCAGACCGGCGACGATAGAGC
>NW_022639585.1:628602-637696 GCF_010583005.1 Odontomachus brunneus | reverse complement strand
CGGAGGCGCTCCGCGGTCGGAGATCTTGCGCGCGAGCGACGGAAATCTTCCGCGTCCCGGACACCCGCGTTCGCGTCCGTCGGTCCTGCGCCTGAGCTTGCAGTTCACAACACAGAGATTACAACGCTTAGAGATGCTCGGTAGAACGTCGTTGGTCAGCGGCCGTAGACGCGGAGGCGACACTGACCAGGAGAAAGAGCTGTTGAGCGCGGTGGCGCTTACGAGCCGACGGGTGCGAGGAGTGCAGCCAGACCGGCGACGATAGAGCGAGGCAAGAGCCGGCCCGAGAGATTGAGTATAATCTTTGGCGCTCGATAAGCCTCGCTCGAGATACGAAAACCGCGAAGCTGCACGCAAACCGATACACTGAGTTGATACTTGAGAGATCGGATGGTCAGCTTCCGGTTCGAGAGACACAACGAACGGTCGCGAGGAGCGGAGTACCGATTGCTCCAGCGCTCCGAGAGAACAGCTGATCGAGCTGGTCGAGCGCACGCGACGTTCACAACGTTATGAGCGGGATTGCCCTCGCTACCGGCGAGGTGAGCTTTTAAAGAAAAAGCTCTTGACGACAAAGCGATCGCTTATTGGTTGCGGGGGTCCAGCGGCTCGCTCGCTGCGAGAAAAATACCTAATATGGACCGCTTGGCAACATCGGCGATCTAGCGCGAGTGTAGACTCGCGCTTTTGTTTTTTTTGTTTGGCCGAATGGTTGTCGTGGCAACCGCGACAAGCGAGCGAATTGTAGCGTGAAAAAACGCGGCTTCACGCGGGGGATCGCTCGGTTGTCGCTAAGCGATTTGCTCGACCGAATGTTCTGGAACATTCGGTCGACTTTTCGAGAATGCCTATTGCGATCTCGAACAAAGGTATTCCTGTAAATGTCATTTTTTTACGATATTATGATCATTGTATAAATTGACAATAACATTGTCATAATATGTTTTATCGCTTCTTTATATGTTACATTAATATATTTTCTATACGAATAATAATTGTAAGACATCTTAAATATGATTCAAGTAAAAATGACATATTTCAACTTAATCTGGCAAAATGTCGATCAATTATTATCATGAAGGTATCCACTATTCTACACGGCGTGTAGCACCTTTATCACTTGTCATTTCGGTGTGCCTGAACGCGCAAAATCTCAGCCCTGTTATTGGTGAAATATAATCGCTTCCCACTTAAAAACTATTATAGCCTCGACATTTTTGTATGAAAGTTTTCGTTTTAAAATTTTCTAAAGAATCTGTCATTAAAATAGCATAATAGTTTCGGGACATTCTGTATTCATTCTATCAAATATGTAAAAGATTTATTCAGAACGAAATTGCTTACCTTTTTATGTTATTTATAAGAAAATAGAAATAATCTTGTTGGAAAGTAGTTTTTAATAACAGTTTACAAATTGTAATTTTGTTACTAAGATACTAAACTTATTTTAGGTTAACTGACTTTTAAGATTAGGTACCACATAGCATCCGCAAAGATGTTAGATTATTTTCGCTTCTACTCTCTTAAAATGAATCAGTCAAGCATCACTGAAAACAGTGAATATACACTGATTGCAGTTATAAGTGTAGCACTGAAAGTGCTCAGTGCTATACTCATAACTGATATCAGTGATTATTCACTAATTCACTTTAAGAGAATATGTTTCTATGTTTTCTATTTCTATAACATGTAATGAGAAGCGAGAATAAAACGACACCTAGCGTCAGTATAAGTGCTGAGCGAAACATAGGGTGTTTACGTTAAGGGTCTGCAAGAGTCATACTAGAGATATCTGGCGGAGAGTTGCGAACTAGGAAAACGTAGAAAAAAAATTGTGGCCAAAATATAGAAAGAATAACTTCATAATTGCAACATTTGTAATCAGGATAAAGGTGCGCAGGTCGGTACAGAGCAATTTTTAGGAAAAAAGATTGAAATAAATAACGAATAAATTATTTGAATAAACCTTCTACATAAATGCAGTATTGTGTCCACATTTTAACGTGTTATGAAATTATTAAGAGGCTAACTCGGGCTCTGTACCGACCTCGATAATAATGCAAGGAACAAGTAAAAAAATTGTTTGGTCGCCAAACGTAACGTCTGTGAAGTATACTTTCTATCCGTGCAGATATCAGGAAAGTGGAACTGAGCTGCACTTTAGTGCTGTCAGCTGGATTCAACCTTCCTGTCATGCGTTCGCGCGTCCTATGAATTAATATGCGTGAATATGTATACATGTCCGTGATGATGTAAGGATGAATTGTATATAGCACAGCTTTTGAATATAGATATGTTCCGATATACACTTCCAGAACAAAAAACCTATAGTACGCAACAGGAACTATAAATATTTTATACTCGCAGTGTATATGAGAACTCAATCTATCTCACTCTGATATAAAGAAAGGAATATTTATATCATATATTTCCTTCTAGGTTGAATAGTAAAATGTAGCGTGATAATGCCGTCGATATTAATGTAACAAACAAGTAAAAATGGTCGCGGCAAACATTATGTTTCCAAAGCAGTATTTGTAATGTAGAATATGCTTACTCGAGAGGTACAGTGCCAGAACATACGTGACTATTATATTTAAATAAAAATGTATGCACAACTATTTGCAAAATCTGGCTCTGTAGCGACCTCGACAATAATGTAAGGAACAAGATAAAAATGGGTTTCGTAGCAAATATTGCGTCTCCCGAGCAGAATACCTAACCCAATATATGCTTACACGAGCGGTACAAGCTGCATACGCGCCTATTATATTTCAACAAAAATTTATACGCACTCCTACGAAAAATCTGGCTCGACTTCCATTTCCGGTGTGTGATAAGTGACTGGACAAAGTAAGAGTGTGGAGAGAGTGTGAGAGAAGGAGAGAGAAAGACTTAGTGTTAAGGAATAGTGTGAGTGTGAGGAGGAGAAGGATAGCGAGAGGAGTGTGGGAGTGTGTGGGTGGCGGGAGAGAAGCAGTGAAGGGATAGTAAAGTGAGAGCGAAGTTGGAAGGCAGGAGAGGTTAGGATAGAGAAGAAGGAGGAGGTTAGGATAGAGGAAAAGGAGGAGAAGAAGGAGAAGTAGAGAGGAGGGAAGCAGGGGGAGTCATCTATGTGAGTGAGTAGGAATTAGATAACGGGGAAAGTAGTGGTAGGGCAATAGGCAGAGGCATAAACTAGAGAGTTGCGAGATAGATAGTGATAAGAAAGAAAGAAGCAGCAGGATTAGAAAGAGAAGATAAAAGGGGAAGTTGAAGGAAAGGGATATGGCGGAGAGGAA
Organism: Odontomachus brunneus; assembly: GCF_010583005.1. Lineage (NCBI taxonomy): Eukaryota > Metazoa > Arthropoda > Insecta > Hymenoptera > Formicidae > Odontomachus > Odontomachus brunneus. The sequence goes on along the minus strand of NW_022639585.1, from coordinate 634,415 downwards.
TGTAGGAACGATACAGAAGGGGAGAAGGGGATCATTAAAAGATGAAAGGAGAAGAAGTGTGGGGACGTTGGAAGATGTTTAAGAGGAAGAGGGAGGAAGAAGAGAAAGAGCGGGGAAGGGAGGAGGAGGAGACAGAGGGAATAGAGGAAGAGTACTATGATATAAAAAAGAGGAGAAGAATAGGGAGGTCTCTACAGAAAGAGGAAGGAAGAGACGAGAAGAAGGAGAGAACGGGATGAGTGGAGGAAAGAGATAAAAGAGGGCATAAAGGAGGGTATGAAGGAGATAGTAGAGGTAATAAAAGAGATGAGGGAGGAGATGAGTAGTCATAGGAGAGAGCTGAGAGAGGAGTTAGAGGAGATGAGGAAGTTATTGGGAGAGAAAGAGGATGCATGGAGAAGAGAGAATGAGGAGCTAAGAGGTAGGATAAAGAAATTGGAAGAGAGAAGAGATTGGAGAGGAAAAAAGAGAAGATAGCGAGAGTTACTGTCGAAGGGGGGAGCAAAGCAGGGAAGTTAATGAAAGAGATAAAAAAGATGGAATAAAGGATAGAGATGAGAGAAAGAGAAGAAAGAAGGAGAAATATAATGGTAAAAAGGATGAAGGGAGAGGAGAGGAAAGTGGAAGGGAAGATAAAAGAAATAATGAGGGAAATGGGGATAGAGTGGGAAATAAGGGATGTGAGGAAAATGGGGGGGAGGAGAGGGAGATGGGTGGGTAAGAAATAGGATGGTGAACCTGGAAGGAGATAATGAGGAGGAAGAGGGAGTGGGAAAAGAGAGTGATGTGGATAAGAGATGATTTAACGTGGAAAGAGAGGAAGATGAAGTGGAAATTAGAGGAGTTTGCTAGAAGGGGGAGAAGAGGGGAGGAGGGTTTGGGTCAGATACGAGAGAATACAGATAGACGGGAAGTGATGCAGTTCGGAAGAGAATGAGGAGAGATTGAGATTGAGAAATGAGATAGGTGGGAAGAAGGAGGTCGGGGGAATCAGATTAGAGGAGGAGGAGAGGGAGAAGGGAGGGAGAAGAGAGAAAAGGGAGAAGGGAGGATGGAGAGTAGCATTTTGAAATGTGGCGGGGTTGGGGAAGGACAAGGAATTCTGGGAGAGGGTGAAGAAATAGGAGGTGGTAGTGATGATGAAAACGTTGTTAGAGAGAAAGGGCTGGGAAAGATTGAAGGGAAAACTCCCGAAAGAGTATAGATGGAAAGTGCAGTTGGCGAGGAGGAGGAATAGAAAGGGGAAAGCGAGAGGGGGGATGTTAATAGGAGTAAGGAGAGACTTAGGTGAGATAGAGGAAGAGAAAAAGGAGGAAATGAAAGGGAGGATAGAAGGTGTTAATATCAGGGAAGGATGTAGGTGGGTAATTATAGAAATGTACATAAATGGGAATATAAAGAAGAGGAAGCTAGAAGGGCTGGAGGATTGGATGAAAAATAGAGAAGAAGGGAGGAAGGTGATTGTAGGAGGAGATTTTAATGCGAGAATGGGAGAGAGGGGAGGATGGAATGAGGATGGAGAAAGGAGGGCAGAGAACATCGAAGGACAAAAAGGTGAATAGGGAAGACAGGAAGTTGCTGCAGGCGATAGAAGAAAGAGGTTTCGTGATAATGAATGGGAATGTGACGGGACGAAGAGGATGAGTTTACACATACGAGAGGAAATAGGGAGTCGGTAATTGATTACATACTAGGAGGTGGGGAGGTACTGGAAGAGGTAATGAGGATGGAGGTGGGTGAGGAGATTGACTCGGACCATCACCCAGTAATCTTAAAATTGAGTGGAGAGGTTAGGAGAGGAGAAGGACAGAGGGTGGGAAGTATGGAGAGAGGTGGAGGTGGAGAAGGAAGAGAAAGATTTGAAAGGGAGTTAGGGAGGATTCAGGGAATGGAAAAGGGGGGAGGGGGGGACAGGAGAAGATGACAGAAGTGATGGAGAGGATAAGGAGAGCTTGAAAGTATGTGAGGAGGATAGAGAGAGGGGAAGAGGGAATAAGATGGAAGAGAAGGTGGGATGAGGAATACAAAAGGAAGAAAAAGGAGGTAAGAAGGGAATTGAGAAGATGGAGGGGGGAGTGAGAGAGACAAGATGCGGTATAGGGAGAGGAAGAGGGAGTATAGGAGACTTTGTGAGAGGAAGAGGAGAGAAGAAAGAGAGAGGGTAGAAAAAGAGGTGACTGAGGCAAGGTCGGAGGAAAGTGTCTGGCAGTTGGTGAAGAAAGAGAGAGTGAAGAAGGGTGGAGTAAATGAGGAAATTGAAATGGACGAATGGAAGGAATATTGAGAGTGATGGGGGGAGTAGAGAAGGTGGTGAGAGAAAGAAGGAGAGTAGAGGAGGAGGAGGAAAAGATATGGTGGGAAGAGATGAAGGGGATAATGAAAGAGCTGATAGATGGAAAGGCGATGGGGCTAGATGAAGTCCCGAACGAAGTATGGAGAGGGCGAGGTGGAGAATTGGACATGGAGGATGTGTGGGAAGGTAGGGAGAGGAGAGGGATGGCCGGAGAAGTGGAAGGAGAGGGTGGTAATTCCGATTAGGAAGAAAGGAAACGGAGGGAGAGTAGTGAATTATAGAGAAGTGACTTTGATGCCTTCTCTATACAAAATCTATACGACGATGCTAGCGGAAAAGTTGAGGGAGGAAGTGAAAGGGAGGGGGTTACTGGCGGAGAGCCAGGCGGGGTTTAAAAAAAGAATAGTGAAAGTGGGTTTGATATGCTAAACTATTTAGTGAATAGGCAGTTGGGGAGAGAGCGAAGAAAAATAATAGCGTTATTTATTGATATGAAGGCGGCGTTTAGAGAGGGTAGAGAGTGTAGAGTGTACTCAGTGTAGAGAGGGAATTTGATAGAGGTGATGAGGAGGAAAGATGTGAGAGAAGATTTTAGTGGTAAGGGTGGAGGAGTTGTTGGAGGAATATGGTGACGGTGGGAAGGAATGGAGGAGATTCTGGACAAACAAGGGCTTGAGACAGAGGTGCCTGCTGAACCCGATTTTACTTGACATCCTACTGGCAGATCTGGAGAGCGGGATGAAGAAGGGTGGATTCGGAAGGGTGAAGAATGGAGGAGAGAAGTGCTACATATTGGCATATACGGATGATGTGGTACAAATAGTGGAGGAGGAAGGAGATATGAGGGAAGTTGGAGGGATATCTGGATGGGAAAGGGTTGGAATTAAATGTGAGTAAGACGAAAATTATGAGGTTCAGAAAAGGAGGGGGGGGAGGAAAAGTATGATTGGAGGTGGAAAATGAAAAAATTGGAGGAAGTGAAAGAATATTCAAATATTTGGGATACGTAATGAAGAGGAATTGAGGGCATGAGTGCATGAGGGATAGGGGAAGAAAGGCAGCGATGGTGATGAAGGAGGTGTAGGGAATAGGGAAGAGAGTATTGAGGAGGGACTGGAGGAGGAGGCTATGGCTGTTTAATAAGTTAGTATGGACAGTGATGGGGTAGTGGAGATTTGAGATTGGAAGGAGAGGGAGGAGTTGGAAAGAATTCAAGAGTAGTTTGTGAGGTGGACGATGGGGGCAGAGAGGAGGACGCCAGGGTACATGATAAAGCAAGAGGTTGGGAGAGAGAAGTTGAGAGGGAGGGCAGGGAAGAGAGCCTGGAACTTTGAGAGGAGACTGGACGAAGGAGGGATAATTGCAAGGAGATGTTGGGAAGGAATGAGGGAGAGATGGAGAAAAGGAAAGATAGTAGGGGGATGGGAGGAAAAAAGGAGATGGTTATGCAAGAGAGAGGACGGCGGATAGTGGAAGAGGTGGGGGAAGGATACGAGGAGCTATGAGAGAGAAAGAGAGAGAGAGAGAGGGAGAGAGAGAGAGGGGGGGAGAGGAAAGGCAGAGAAAAGAAAGATGAAAGATGATTAGAAAGTCGAGAAGTAATAAATGGTATCAGGTTGTAAAAGAAGAAGGAATAGCGGAATATCTGGAAAAGGGATGGGCGGAGGAAAGGTGGAGGAGAGTGATATGGTTTGTGATGGGGAATGAGATAAGAGAAGGCATTTATTGGGAGGGAGAGGAGAAGAGGAGATGCAGAATGTGCGGGAGCGTGGTGGAGATTTGGGAACACGTATGGGAGAGATGTATGGGGGATGAGGGGGAGGAAATAAGTTGGGGATATAGTGGGCGAGATATTGGGGGAAAAAGGGGAGGAGGAAGAGTGGATGAAAAAGTTGAGGTGTGGAGGGGGTGGGGTGAGTGAATGAGTGAGTGGGAGAGAGAAACAGTGTAAGGGTGGATGAGAATGGAGAGACGGAAACGGATGTCGTTAGATTAAGTTAGATCTAAGTTAATTGTAAGAATTAATGTAAGTTTAGATATTAAGAGTTAGGATGCGGAGGTGTGTGCGTGCGTGCGTGCGTGCGTGGATGCGTGCGTGCGTGTGTGTGTGTGTGTGTAGGTAGTGTGGCGATGAATTATAATTTAGACTTTGTAACCCCATATGAAGATCAATAATGATTTACATACATACGAAAAATCTGGCTCCGTACAGACTTTGTTAATAATGTAAGAAACAAATAAAAAATTGTTCACGTAGTACACATTGCGTCTCTGAAGCGGAATATCTTCTCTACTATATGCTCACACGAGCGGTGCGTTACAAGCTGCTGTTTATTATATTTCAATAAAAATTTATACGCATTTCTTTGAAAAATCTGGTTATGTAGTGATCTCGTTAATAATGTAAGGAATAAATAAAAAATGGATTTTGTTGCAAACATTGTGTCTCTCAAGCTGAATACCTAATCAAGTATATAATTACACGAGCGTCGCGCTACGATTTGTATACGCGCAAATTATATTTAGATAAAAATTTATACGCATTTCTTCTGAAAAATCTGGCCTCGATAATAATATAAGGAACAAATAAAAATTGTAATCGTAACAAGCATTGCGTCTCTCAAGCTCTTGAACGCTGGAGTGCAGCGTGGTGATCGAATCCCTGGTTGGTGGTGGTGTATGAGCCGGCGGTATCTCAGCTCGTTGTCTTCCGGTAGCAAAGTCGGGGAAGTTGTCGTCGGCTGTGGCGGTCCGTCGATTTTCTATGTTGTCGGCGGTACTAGTGCCGCCTCGGCTTCCTCGTCGTCCGAGGAGAGGAGGAGGTCGATTCAGAGAACGTCGACTCCCTCGATAGCGTACGCTTCCTGGCTAGGCAACTCGATATTTTTTCTGCTTGCTGTTGTCAGGAACAATGAGGCTTCTTCATTTTCGGTGCTCAATTATACCGCTCTATGTTTGTTCCGTCCTCGCTGTTCTCCTCCTTGTTATTGTTTTCCGGTTTTAAGTCTTGTACGTGTAAGTGCCGGTGCCATCGACCGTTTCTATCTTTTAGGTCAACGATAACCGGCGATATTATTGTTTGTATTGTCATTGGACCTGAATACTTCGGAGCCAATTTTGCGTTAAACGCTTTCGTTTTATTCGACAACGGTTATTCGCATTTCCAAACAAATTCTCGCCTATTTTTGGTCTTCAGTTTCGTCGCCTGAGATTATATTGTTTTTCCTGTCGTTGAAAAGCTCGGGCTACATTTGTAACGTTTCGTTTTTCTGCGTGCCGGATTTCGCTCGCCGGAGTCCGGATCCGTGTGAGAGGAGATGAGAGAGTGTGTGCGAGTGAGTGCGCTATTTACAACTTAGATTTATTGGAGACTAAAATACTATTTACACTGAAATATTTACATTTAATATGAGCAGGGGCGCGGTCGCAGGAAGCGGGGACGCCGGTTGAATCGGGCAACGCGTGCGTCTCCAGGAGTTAGGAACGGCGATCGGTTGAATCGGGCAACTCGGTCGTCGCG